>NW_024962287.1:4162699-4291611 GCF_019238085.1 Lagopus leucura
CCATCTCCATCTCCATCTCCATCTCCATCTCCATCTCCATCTCCATCCATCTCCATCACCATCTCCACGTCCATCTCCACCTTCATCTCCACCTCCATCTCCAAGCCTAACAGATGAATGCCTACAAACTCCCTCTATCCTTGCAGCAAAAAAAGCACCAAAGCCCTCCAGGCAAGATGCTGGCTCAGCTCATTGCGAGACTGGATGTGGCTCTGAGCAGCCTGGTCTGCTGGTTGGCAACCCTTCACATAGCAGGGGAGTTGAAACTAGATGATCATTGTGGTCCTTTTCAACCCAGGCCATTCTATGATTCTATGATTCTATAAAGATTGGCTGGAAAGATGGAAGCTACACACATGGCACAGGGATCACCATTAGGCTGCAACACAAAAAAATACCTGCAGGGGCCCTCCACCAGCCTCAGCCTAACTTCAACCTTTCCACATGCAAACACTAGAAAGTGGGGACTAAACTGCTTTTGGATGTGCTCAGACATTCTCCCTATCCTCAAATACAGAAGAAGCATTAAGGAAGAAGAGTCCCATGTGGCTGTGTTTTTTTTGCACTGCTACGATGCAATGGATTGACCCAATGTGCCAAAACTCCACATCCAGGTTCAGGTTTTCATGCAGAATCATTTCCAGCCTTGAGACTTCCTCCAGGTACTTTTTTTAACCAGGATAGTGCTGGCTGCTGTGTACTTGTGGGTGCTCATGAGCTCTGAGTGGTGTCCATTTAAGAAGTTCCACTCTGAACAAGTGTATTGAGAATGTTACAATTAAGCAATTAGCAATAGGCATCAGGTATTGCCACAGCTGGAGCTGCACCTGTACACCCCCTCAGATGGTGCACATGTAAAGATGTCCCAGACTCAATTCTGGCCCAACTCCTGAACTCAACAGAGTTATTGTTAGGAGAATTTGGTTTCTGGTGTGGTTCTGCTGTTACCTGCTATCTCAGCTATCACAGACTGCCCCACAATCCCGTTTTGTTTATATATACAAAACATGGGAAGTGTCCCTTCACTGTATGCTTACTCTGTTTAAAATGATCTTAATCAGCTTTAAATGATCTTCCTTCTCTCCAAGGTATGTAATCTAATATTTTCGTGAGCAGTGTTGTTCTGCAAAGAGCTCCACAGCCCCTTTATGCAGACAATTCATGGAAATGAAGCAGTTAAATACAAAAGCAATATACCTGTGAACGCGTGCAAATTGCAGACTGGCAGATGAAGCAATTAAATACACAGTTAATTCATATGAAAAAAGAAATGCAGGAGAGCTGTTTATTTCCTCAGATGTACGTTGTTATTCCATAGCACTGCACATGTAGAAAACTGCACAGGAATGCTGTCTTGTTTTGCTTACAGCGTGCTATACAGTGCATTGCATTATTGGGAAGGCAGTGTGCAAGCAGGAGATTCAGGATAGCCATGTGACAGACGTGGGCAGGGGAAGCATTAGCACTGCTTGTGAAATGTTAGCACAGCCGCCGTCCTAACGCCTAAAATGGCTTCTGAACATTACCCTGCTAATGCAGGTTCCCAGTGTTATTTATTGAGGGAATTTCATAGGTGCTCGGCACCTCAAATTAGGGAGCCATAAAAAGGCGTGATGATCATTGAGCAGCTGGGGGAAAGGAGTAATTCACATCCCCCAGCTCCAGGCACGGAAGCTGACATCCTTCAGCAGCCCACAGAGACCTGAGGCACTTGTGTGTGCCCGCATCCAATTCGGAGCTGAGGAGCCCTCCTCTCTTCCAATAACTGCGGCAGGAATTGGTGGAGCCCAGCTGGCTGTGTTAGCTACCAATATCTGCCTCATTTTTACCCTCAAAATGTGGTGGTTTTTTGTTTTTGTTTTTGTTTTTTGCAGCAGGGTTTTATTGCACCATGTCGGCCGTTAATACCACTACTCACCATCCTCTGAATGGGAGAATTATGCCAAAACATACACTGTTTCACACTGCTTACAGATTGAACTGTTTGAGCCACTTCATAAGCATTGGATCACCTTCTAAAGGCCTCTAACACCATTATTATTGTATTTTTTTTATGGGACATGGAAATAGACATGAAATCACTGCTGCTAGCGTTCGTAAATGACACAAAGTTTGACATCATGATAAGTATTAAGGAGAGGGAGGCAGTCATAAAATCAGCCTGGATTCCTTAGTACATTAGGCTCAATCAGCAAACCTGTATTTTAACATAGACATATGACTCCGCGTTCAGCAAAGGAAGAAGGAAAGCAGGAACAGTGAGAACAAAGGATTACATAATGGAAAATCGCATCTGAAAGTAATTTAGGGGTCACAGTAGACAAACAGCTTAGCACGAGCTGCTATTAGGATGCTGTGATGAAAAGCACTAATGCAATCCAAGGATGTGTGTTCAGCAGACTAGGAGCAGGAGTAGAGAGTGACTTGATTTTCATTTACTGCAGCATCGAGGCTAATGCTGGAATATTAAACCTACTTCTGGCAATCTCATTTTAAAAGGATGTTGAGAAATTGGGGATTCTGTAAGAAGGATCTATTATACTAATTTCAGGATGGCAGAACATGCCTCTAGTTTCCAGGTGACAGGTTCAAACTCTGCAAATCCAAGAAACGTGAACTTTTATTGCATGACGATTGCAGTAGTTGTCCAAGTGTCAACTGCTGGATTTACCTCAAGATCTTCTTACAGACATGCATACTGCAGCGTACATAAACTGCAGATTACTTACTTACTGATCAAAGAATCATCATAAAGTCATTCAGGTTGGAAAAGAACTCTAAGAACCCCAAGCCCAACCCCACCCCACCATGCCCACTGCCCACGTCCTTCAGTGCCACATCCCCATGGTTATGGAACACCTCCAGGGCTGTGACCCCACCACCTCTCTGGGCAGCTGTGCCACTGCATCACCAGGCATAAAACGAGGTATGTTAATTGGGAAGATAATGATACGAGCTTCCATCAGATCTGTAGTTTGAACAGCCACCAGTGGCTGAACCAGTGGCCAAACCACACCAAAAACCTTCAACATCAAGACAGTCACCTTCTGAGGCAAAGCAGTAGCTCTGCAGTGACCTCTGCACTGCTGGCCTCATTGTCTGCCTCCACAACAACAAACCTGGTTTGGGTTTTGGTACTGCACTGAACCACTGAACAAACTTGAGATAAAGTGTTCAACAGGCACAAGCTATTCTGGGGAACCTGCTTTAGCAGGGGCTTGGTCTCAATATCTCCATTGGTCCCTTCTAAACCCTGTGATTCTGTAACCCACAAAGCAGATTTTAGAACACAGTGGTCTTCTACATTATAACTCTAATCACAGAGAGCGCTACTGAATGAAAGAGTTATAGAATCATAGGATTGCTCAGGTTGGAAAAGACCTTCAAGATCATCAAGTCCAACCACAACCTAACCATGCTGCCCTAACAACCCTCTGCTAAGTCGTACTTTACCCCATTACTTCCCTTTCACTTTGCACTGGATATTAAAACTTAAACCTTTGCTTTATACAGCCCTAGTGAAACCACCCAAGGAGTGGAGAACTGATTGGTCCCTGCTTCTTCAATAATAATCTCCCTGTATACAGAGCGTGCCCATAACTGAGCTTTTATAAGCCCATTAAACACTATCACATGTCCTCTGAGATAGATCTATGTCCTCTCTGACTTGTTCTTTTAGGATTCAGGAGCTGAAACAGCAACATCCATGAGCACAAGTCTCTTTGTAAGGGCTGCAGGTAGCATCTCCATGGACCACAGTCTGCTGTTGCTGACAGATACTAATACTTTGTTCCTTGATGCCTCAGAAGGAAAGCACTTCTCTGTCAGGCAGAGAGTTTTCCCAGAGTACAATTCAGCCACGTGAAAACAATCATTTAATGCTATTGCAGATGGGGATGCATTGGCACAGGCTGTCCAGGGAGGTGGTGGGGTCACTGTCCCTGAAGGGGTTCCAGAACCCTGGGGACATAGCACTGAGGGATGTGGGCAGTCGGCATGGTGGGGTGGGTTGGGTTGGAGTTGGGGATCTCAGTCTTCTCCAAATTTAACAACTCTGTGATTCTATGTCATGCAGCATCTGAGATACCCACACAGGACCAAGATGCAACACAGGATCTAAAACAGACTCCCTCTTGTTCTGGAGCTGCAGTATGGGGTGATGTGAGACATTTATTTTCAGCTGTTACGCATTTTTCTCTGGCTAAAAGAAAAGTGACTGATCAGTGCATACAGAGAAATGGATGAAAAATGATGGGAAAAAAAAAACAAAAAACAATTGAGTTTGGTTAATGAGGACGTGGTCTGTCTCTGAGCCTGGTACTTCATCAGTATTTGACCATCTAAATTTTAAAGTAACGGTTAATGAGGCAAATGAAAAACTTAATGTTACGTGTATAAAAATGATTAGGATCAAATTATGTTCACGAAAAGAAACTGCCTCTGAAATGAATTCCTTAAACGTCCTGAGGAAATCGGGGAGTGCCAGGAACATTGTCATGCACTGCCCTGACATATGCTTCACATTCATAGGCTAAATCCCCTCACACTCTCTGAGCAGAACAGCTCAGAAAATCTCTTTCTAGAAAACTGGGAGTGACATCCACCATCAGGATCAGACACCTCCATTCATGTACCTACACGGATTGAATTCTGCTACCACATACGGACATCCA
Source organism: Lagopus leucura (assembly GCF_019238085.1). NCBI lineage: Eukaryota > Metazoa > Chordata > Aves > Galliformes > Phasianidae > Lagopus > Lagopus leucura. The sequence goes on from NW_024962287.1 coordinate 4,167,373, forward strand.
GTGATGTTTGCCATGCCCTAGAGCATCTCAATTTATCTACATAGGGCTTGTGGATATATGATGCACAGCCTACAGGAGACCAGGCACCTATCTGGACAGGCTGCTATAGGCCAAGACGAATGAGTCGAGGTATTTCCAATGACACATTTATGCTTCATTTAATCTAAGGCAGATGATTTAGCCCTAAGGGAAGAATTCAGTGTGAGAATATGACAACTACATTTAGGTGTATATGTTTAAGGGCCTACATGTGCATTAGGTGTCTGAGCTCCTTGTACTGTTAATGGGCACCTAATCAATGTGACTCAGGAGGAATTTACTCTCCATAAGGACATGTAGAATCAGAGAATCAGAATACTTTGAGTTGGAAGGGACCCCTAAAGGCCATCTGTTCCACTCCCTGCACTGAACAGGGATACCCACAGCTCCATCAGTGCTCACAGCCCATCCAGCCTGATCTTGGCTGTCTGCAGGGATGGGGCACCACTGCCCCTCTGGGCAACCTGTGGCAGTGCTTCATAACCCTAATTGTAACAAAAAACAATCTCCTTATATCCACTCTAAACCTTCCCTCTTTTACTTTGAAACCATTTCCCCTTGACCTCTTATCACAACAGACCCTGCTAAAGAGCCTGTCCCAGGTCTCTTCAGAGCCTTCTCTATGCTGCACAGCCCCAGCTCTCTCAATCTGTCCTCATAGGAGAGGTGTTCCATCCCTTGGATCATGTTTGTGGCCCTCCTCTGGATACATTTCAATAGGTCCATGTCTCTCTCATACTGAGGACTGTACATCTGGATGCAGTGCTCCAGGTGAGGTCTCACAGCACAGAGCAGAGGGGCAGGATTCCTACCCTTGCCCTGCTGGCCACACTGCTTTGGATGCAGCCCAGGGTATGGTTGGCTTTCTGGGCTGCGAGGGCACATTGCTGGCTCACAGTCAGGTTGCCATCCACCAGTCCTTTTCAGAAGGGCTATGCTCTATCCTCACATCCCCCAGCTTGTACTAATAGCAGAGGTGGCCTTGATCCATATGCAGACTTTGCTCTTGGATTTGTTGAACCTCGTAAGGTTCACCTGGGCCCACTGCTCAGTCTAGGTTGCTCTGGATGGCAGAGCAACCTAGACCCCATCCCTCAGTCATGTCAGCCACAATACATAGCTTGATGTCACCCACAAACTGCTGAGGGTGCACTTGACCCCACTGTCGGTGTCACTGGTGAAGATGTTAAAGAGCACCAGTCTCAGTACTGATCCCTAAGGGACACCACTCGTCATTGATTTCCATCCAGACGTTGAGTCATTGACCACCACTCTTTAAGTAGGATCTTGCAACCAGTTCCTCAACCATCAAATGGTCCACTTATCAAATTCATATATTTCCAATATGGAGAGAAGGTTGTTGTGGGGTACCATGTCAAAGGCCTTACTGAAGCCCAGACGGATGACAGCAATGGCTCTTCCCTTGTCCACTGACACAGCTATGCCATCACAAAAAGCAACAAGGTTGGTCAGGCAGGACCTGCCCCCAGTGAAGCCATGCTGTTATCCTATATCATCTCCTTCTCTTCCATATCCCTTAGCGTGGCTTCCAGGAGGACGTGTTCCATCATCTTCCCTGAAAATTAGGTGAGGCTGACAGGTTGGTTGTTCCCTGGATCATCCTTTCTAAAAAAATGAGTGCCATGTTGCCTTTTATCCAGTCACTAGCAACTTCACCTGACCACCATGACCTTTCAAACATCTGATCACCCACACAGTTCTCTTGGCTTCTCTGAGTCTACTGACCAGTGCAATTTAATGTACATGCCTAATGAAGACTTTGCTCTGATGTTCCTACCCACCATGTCTGTTAGGAAAGTAAACTCTCTCAGATTTTTGAGTGGTCCTGTGTGTGGAGCCACGACTTGGATTCAGTGATCTTTTGGGGTCCCTTCCACCTTGGGATATGGTATGATTTTATGATTCTAGGACACTAGAATCATTGGGATAGTCTGAGTAAGTGCAAACACCAAAGCAGGTTTGAGATGATAAACATCAGCCAAGTCAGGGCTTTTGAAGGACCCTGGGAAGATGAAGATGTGAAAGAAATGTATACCAAGAACTGGTGCCTGTTTCACCCTATGGCATTAGATCAAGATCTCTCCAGCAACTCCTTCATACTCACATCTTCCTGTACCAGATGGAGAAATCCGAACATATCCACTTGCTTTGATAAACAGTGTCATTCTGTGAATTCTGGTGCAGAAACACTTCGATCTGCCTTGCAGCTTTTGGATGAGCAGTGTTGCCTCTGAGCAGATAAGCCTGCTGAATCCACACTGCAAATTCCATATGAAGTCTCCCCTAAAGTCTCTCCCTAAAGTTTGCTGAAAGCCTGTGATAATATGTGGGCTCCTGCATGGGTAATCATTGCTGCAAAAGATCTAGATCCCAACCCTTGCCCAAAAAGGACAAGTTTGGGCTTTGTTCTGAAAGACCCCATAGCAACATCATTTGTTCACTTGTGGTGTCTTCACTCTACCAACCAGAAGCTCTGAGGGATGGAAGAGTAAATTTTCCTATATCACATATTTCTATAATCAGCTACTTTGGAAGCAACAATACATTTTCCTCTTAGAAAACCTAAGATTCTAGAGCTGCCCATGAAAGAGGCTCTCATGTGGAAGAGTTACTGGGGAGAGAATGTACTCCTAGGCAAAGTCAGATCATCTATAGGAAAAGAACTACATGATCTGACGTGGCCTGCTGTAGCATGGACTTAGATAACATATGATATCTCTTTAATTCAGCATTCACTGGACTTTTTATTGAACCACTGATATAATAATTTATAATAACCATTTTTTCTGATTAGGAGAATAAACAATGAAACCACAGCTTCTGGGCTTTGAACAGTACAGCTGCCCTGGCTGGGACATCTGGGACATCTGCAGTTGGCAAAATTGTTTACTAAGGGGCAAAGAAGCAGGAAAAGGGGTGAAGGAGGAAGGAAGAGCAAAGGATTACATAAAGAAGATTAAGACAACTATTCTCTATGGGAGAGCCCATGAATTTTCTGGTGAGACATGATGAACACTGTTGTGCCATAACCTCTCTGCTCATTATCGCTTTGAGACACGCGTAAAAGTAAGGACTGATCATCACCAAAACACTGCTATTTCTATTATCACTGTTGTTATTTTGGGTTAAGGCATCTCTCCACCAGCAGGCTTCAATCCTATTTTACTGCAGTCAGAACAGCCTCTGCCTTTACCAACCTCCCTAAAAAATTGAACCCTGAAGCTAATTCACACGAACTTCCTGCACTGTAATGCAAGAACTGAAAATAAATAGGATTTCAGAGGTTTTCCATAAAATACAAGGATTATCCAGCTGAGTAAAAGGCAGCACACCCCTTTGCACCCAGTGCAATCCTCCACGTCCTGTAAGTCCTCCTTCTGTGCCCAAAATGCAGACTGCAGCTCCGCAGCAGCCCCAGCCAGGGCAAACTTTAGTTCAAGCAGACAAAGCTGAAAGCACAGCAGTGAAACAGGTGAGAGCTCTTTAAGTAACATATGGGCAGCTGATACAGAAGTGATGTTACTAGGACATAGGGCTAAGCTTCAATTTCAATTTCCAGACTCCCTGCAAACCCCAGGGAGTGTATAAATTACTTACCCTGCTGCTAGCCATGCTATGCACTTGCCAGAGACTTTTTCCTGTGTTAGAGATGCACAGAGTTTAAAAGTCCAGAGTCAGCAGCTGGCTTTTGCAATTGGGCATTTATAAGACACAGGCAATGGCCAGAAGCTAATACCTGCAGTTAAAAGTAGAGCTAGCAGATTTCTTTCCTTCCATGCACAATCACACACACACACACACAAATATATATATACATATATAACATAAAAATAAAGAATTGCACTTCCATCTGTTCTTACCCCACTGGTTTCACTTAGCTTTCATGAAAAAGCTATATTTCAGATGGTGTATTTACAGAGCATGCACACACCTGTGTATGTCAACATACATACAGTCAACTGCGTATACTTTTTTTTTTCAGAAGCTTCAATATCCAAAAATACAAAATTCATTCTAAGAAGAAAATTTCCACATTTTTAGTCAAGAAATACTTCTGTGCAAAATTGAAGTCTAATTTAGGTCTCTCATTTGCCAGTGGTTTGAATCCTTTCCAATCTCTTTTTCCTGGAAATGGAGGCTCCATATGTAAAAGAGATAATAAGCCTTTTCTTTTCAAGAATATCAACCTTTTCAGCCTGGAGCTGAAAAATCTAAATTTAAATCTCAGTAGCTGAAACACTCCTCTGTCCTAGAGATGCTTGCAGTGCTACTTGGAGCAACATGCAGTTTGCATTCATCAGAGCCAGATTCAGTGTTGACATGAGTTCAGCATTTCCTGCTGCTGGCAGAGGTATAGAAAGAGCATACAGAGGGATCACAGAATCACAGAATTGCATGGTTTGGGAGGGACCTCAAGTAATCATGGAGTTCAACCCTCTGCTAAAGCAAATCCCTACAATAGGTCACATGGATTGGTGTCCAGATGGGTCTTGAATGACTCCATAGAAGGAGACTCCACCACCTCTCTGAGCAGCCTGTGCCAGTGCTGCATCATCCTTACTGTAAAGAAGTTCTTCCACATGTTTGTATAGAACTTCCCATATACAAGTCTCAGTCCATTGCTCCTTGTTCTGTTGCTACACACCACCAAGAAGAGTCTGGCCTCATCCATTTGCCTCCCACCTCCCTTTAGATATTTACAAACACTGATCAGATCCCCCTCTCAGTCTTCTTTTCCCAAGGCTGAACAGTCCCAGGTTACTCAGCCTTTCCTCATACGGAGATGCTCCAGGCTCTTCATCATCCTTGTGGCCCTGAACTGGATCTCCAGGAGATCTCTGTCTTTTCTGTACTGGGGAGACCAGAACTGGATGCAGTAGTCCAGATGTGGCCTCACCAGTGCAGAGTAGAAGGGGAGGATCACCTCCCTCAGCCAGCTAGCCACACTCTTGTCAATGCACCCCAGGATACCATTGGCCTTCTTGGCCACAATGGCACACAGCTAAATGAATTTTAAGAGGCCTTGGGGCTTGACGTCACAAAATCAACATAAGGATTATTTCAACAATATAGCCCATAGCCTTCTTATTATAGTGGCAGGGGGCTATCCCTTGTTAAAGCACTTACACAGAGATGAGTACTTACTTAGACACCCCTGCAAATGAAGACAATGCATTTACTTCATTACTATGGTTACTACATGAAGTATGCAAGTACAGTTCACAAGGAGAAAGGAATGAAAAATAAACGATACTCTGCTTTAGAAATGCAGGCGAAAGATCGAACAAATAGGCTGGGCAGTAAGGAATCAATTAATTAGCAGAACTTTTACGATACATTCAATACAGTGTCATTGTAAGCTGATTGCAGCCATAGCTGTAACAACGCTGTCTTCCACTTTTTCCCTCATCTTGATTACCCAGGAGGAAAGCTTGTGCCTTTTACCTACATTACTGGGGGAAATGATGCCACAGGCTCTGCTGGGCTTGGACAGACTGTGTCTACATCCACCTCAGAGTGCTAAAAAGTCCCTTGCACCCAGCATAATACAGTGTTTCCTAGGGTGAACTCTGCCATGCACAAGCTCAGAGGGCCACAGGGTTGGAGCTTGCTCTGAGTGATGTACCATCACAGCACACTGATATATATATTTTTTTTTTTTTTCACAAAGAATATGTGTGGCTGAGAGCTCAGCAGCTCTGTTTGTGCTGTTCCTCAACTGAGAGAAGATCTGGGCCAGGGAGGAGGCCCCAGAGTAGCAAGGAACAGCCAACAGAAACAGTCAACATTGTATTGGAAGGCTTGGAAATGCTGTGAAACTGTGTGCTAAGCATGGTCCCAAAAGGCTGCGTGAACCAAAACCAGGAAAAAAAAAGATTAGAATGATCGTTCTCAGTCCCTGATTAATACTTGTCCAGCAAGGGATCTGTAACAACAGCAGGAAGGGGAGGCCACAGCTCTATGTACAGACCATTCAAGATTTAGGGCTAACACTGATGCAGCCAAGGTCCCAAACAAAGTGGGTGGGAAGCAAAGGAATGGCACAATGAGAAGGAGGTACAGAAACACAGCTATTGTACCTGATATTTTACTGCCATCTCACCAGCTCAGATCAGAACAGATTCCGTACAACAGTCTCAGACAGTCTGTACAGCATTTAAGCAAAAGCAGCCATTCAGCCTCTTTGTGCACTTGGCACACTTGAAAATCTCCTTGCCACAGACAATTACAAACAGATCTGATTAATTAGGACTTCCTCATTCTTCTTTTCTGACCAACACATAGCAATGGTTTATTTACCCGAATTAAACAGAACTCCTCAGATATCCTTCCTCATAAAGAGAGCTCTTCTGGAGTCACACAACAGAGCCAAGAAGATCCAGATGGATTTAAAACATTTAAATTAATACTGTTCCCACATACCCCAGTGTGAGTGCACAGCTGCACTGCACTCGTATTTACAAAGGAGACAGGCTGGCTCTTCCCTGTCAGCTAATACGTGCCATAGCTTCATGATACAGCATGCTGGCATAGCTCTAGATGCAGCACGTTGGCATAGTGTGTGACAGTCACTGCCCCCAATGGCTTTCAAAGCAGCGTATTTGAATTCCCCAAAGTGAATGAGGAGCCTGAACTTTGCTGACTTCATTAGGACTGAGCCTATTGAATTAAAAAACGTGGCCTCCTACATGGAGAAATATGCGCAGAGCTAAACAAGAGAGCCCAGAAAAGAAAAGAGGAGAGGACAGAATAAGTGTAATAATGACACTTCAGATCTGAATAAAACTCCTTATTTTTATCCTCTGACACAAGACGCAATTTCTGAGAGGAGATAGGAACAGAGAGAAGATAAGTGCGTACCTATGAAAATAGCCTTGTTTTATCTCCATGGCCCCCAGAGATCACTGTTCCTAGAGATTAATACCTAAAAAATCTCCCCTGGAAAACACAAGTGAGCCTTTCAGTTAGCCCAAGCAGAAATAAAACAGAAAGCCACTTTATCGAGGTACTGTTACCTGACTTAGAACTGCACCTGATCCCATGATTGCCACAATACTCCAAAGCACTGCCTTGCAGATGGCAATAACGGCGAGCATGGAGAGCAGAGCACGAGAACTGCTGGTTCTGATCAGTGAACCGTGCCGTGTTTGGGCACTGGGAGCTGGGCTGGGGCCAGCTTCAGCATTCTGTCACCCATTTGGAAAGATGGGGAAGCTTCAGGCTTCTTAAGGCAATGTAAAGTCAAGTGGAGTCCTCAGTATGGGAGAGACATAGACCTGTTGGACAACATCCCAAGGAAGGCCACAAAACTGAGCCAAGGGATGGAACACCTCTCCTATGGGACAGGCTGAGAGAGCCAGGGCTGTGCAGCACGGAGAAGAGAAGGCTGTGAGAGGTCCTCAAAGCAGCCTGCCAGTATCTGAAGGGGAGCTACAGGAAAGAAAAGGACAGACTATCAGGGTCTGTTGTGATAGAACAAGGGAAAATAGTTTCAAGCTCAAAGAGAGAAGATTTAGGTTGGATATAAGGAAAAAGTCTTCTATAGTGAGGGTGGTGAGGCGCTGGCACAGGTTGCTCAGAGATGTGGTTGATGCCCCATCCCTGGAGACACTCAAGGCCAGGCTGGATCAGCCCTAGGCAACCTGATGTAGCTGTGGTGTCTTTGTTCATTGCAGGAGAGTTGGACTAGAAGGTCTTTAAAGGTCCCTTCTACTCTAAGGATTCTATGATTCTAAATGCCCTAATGAATGTTCAACCTGCTTTGAACAAAAGCCATGCACCTTATTGTCATCTCTGTGGAGGTTTGCTGTGAATGTCCTGCAGACACCGCACAAAGAAGCCACAAAGTGAGCATAAAGGGTGCTTAAGTAACTGGTAGGCAAAACAAAGAGAACAGGCATCTGGAATTAGCAACTAAAACCCAAAGTCTCTCTCTGAAACACCACAAGTGCAAAGGGGGAAATCAGTCCAATGGAGAAGCAAATCAATGCAACTTTCAAACATCCTTCAATAGAGGATGACAGAGTCACCTTGTCCGATGGAAAACGTTAGTCAAAAGAGGAGCTATTGGAGCCTGAAAGTCACTCGCTGTCTTCCCTAAATGAGCACGAACACGTATTTCTCTTCCTAGAGGAGGCACAAAGGCAGAGCCAACAGGCTTACCGAGAATTTTGCAAAGACTCCTGTACAAAGCACTGAAAAAAGACTTCCTTGGAAGGTAAACTTGATTTCCCAAAGGGGATGAGTAAGCAGTCATTTCGCTCACAGGCAAATGAAAGCAATGATGAGCTTTCAAAGATGTCATTCACAAAATACCCTTAATGGGAGAGCAGAGTGACTGAATCCAGGCAGGAAATTAAGAGACAGAGCAGGGACGGTCATTTAGATGAGAAGACTCAAAGAGAACAGAGAGAAGAAACAAGGGGGCTGTGCAGGACTGCTGTCTGCTTTGACTGCGTCCCATTAACACAACGACTCATTTGAGGGAGTGATGAAAAGAGCGAGAATCTTTAAAAAGCAACTTTTTCAAAGGTGTAATTCTGTTTGAGTTTCAGAACTTTTCTTTCCAAATATGCCCAAATACATCCCAGCAGGACGAACAAGCTTAAGCTATATGGATTATCTGACGATAGGGGTATTGTCATGGAAACTTCGTCTTTGTTCAGAAGTGATTACTTACTCCTGCTCTCGTTCCCTCCATTTATTAATAAAAGAGTTTCTGAGGGGTTATTAAGCCACTGACAGACTGTGGACCTGAATCTTGTCCTGTATGGGTTCCATTCTGGTTTATAGCTGTGTCATTTCTGGGTTCTGTGTCCATTTCAATAGGGAGACAACTGCCTTCTGCAAGGAGGTATTAAGGCCCGTATTAAATGTGGAGGTTGATGGCCCTGCCTGTGGCAGGCGGGTTGGAGATTCATGATCCTTGAGGTCACTTCCAACCCAGGCCATTCTGTGATTCTGTGAGGTCACAGCTTCTGGATTATAAGACAGTGAACCACCAAAGAGCATCACAGATAGTGAGAATACACTCTGTACAATGGCACTTCCACTAAAATAGATGAAATGCGATTCTCTTCCAGAAACCTTGACTTGGGCATTTAGAATTACGTTTCTAGGCTCCCTTTGAAGACCAGAAAGTTCTGCTGCACACTGTGGTTGTCTAACAGACATCCCTAATCATCATATCCAGACCCTGTCTTCCCTTCTCACAGCTCATATCTCCTGTGGGTACTGAGTCACATCTTCAAGTGTTATGTGGACACCTCAGGTATCCCAGACCACCTTAAGATGACTTGCCATATATGTGTGGGCAACTTAATTGAGCCCAGTGGAGTCCAGAGAGCAATCCAGCTCCTAAAGTCAACACGTACCTTTGGTCAGCTGAGTCATCCTCCTCAGAGGCTCTGATTTCAAGGACTTCAGGTCAGATGTACCAACAGAGCCATTGAGCATCCAGAACTAACTCAGGGAAATGCCTGCTTTCCTGGGCAAAACCCCACAAGGGATCACTGGAAGAAACAGTTCAACAGACAATGGCCACAGCACTCCCTATTTTATGGCTCTCTATGTATGGCTCCTTCAGCAAGCTCATAATAATTTCAGCTCCCTGTTGGAGATTTTACCCCTCCTGACGTTCGGAATAGAAAAATCTCATAAGCAGATGTTACAGTGACACAGATGGCCTATTCAGAACAAGATATCTTGTATAACAATAATGTAATATGTTATTATAGGGATTGAAACTGGAAAGAAAAAGCAAAGTTTAAATGCGTATCCATTTTGACTGCACAGAGGAGTTCCCCAGCCCCATAGGGTATGCTTATATGAACAAAGCAAGCAAGTCTAGGGCAGCTTCAGACACTGGCACAGCTGGGGGGTCTGTGGCACTCCTAGTGCCTGCCCCAGCACTACCTGAGCCCGGGGACACAGTGGGACAGGGACTCTGAATGTGCTGTGGCCATGGCCACATATGGGAACGCCTATAGGAACAGGCTCCACGTGGCCCCTTGGCCTCAGGATTGGAGAATATTTAGTAACAGTTAATTCTGTGCTGCTGCTTCACACTTGGGCTTCGTATGCTCCAGGCTGAAGAGATTCCATGGGCTGAAGGTAGCGCCTAAAAAAACGTATGGGAGAGGTAGGAAGAAAGTCTAAAGGCATTTGGGTGAGAGGTGTGGGAAGCCTGCCAGGCTGGGAACCAGAGCAGGATTCAGACAGAGGCAAGGCCTTTTAATTACAACTCCCTTTTGGAAAGTTTGCTGTGAAATGCAACAAACTCTGAACCAGTTACGCTGTGCAAATGAAAACGCCGCTGACTTGCAACAGGACAATTGAGAAATGCTGCTTGGGTTTATTTCCTGTGTGCATTTCTGTAGCTGCACTGCCAACATGCATCATTTAAAATCTCAGAGAAACACAGTGATTTCATACAGAAAACAATCAGGACAACAGGTACAACCACTTCAACAGCAGGCAAACAGCCCAAAGGCTGCTGCAATAGTCACCGATGAGCCCGGAGCTCAGCTTGAAAATCCTGTCACATTAAACGTGCTGTGGAGCAGAGGCAATTCTTAAAAAGAGAGGAACGTAGAGCAGGCTGCCCTCGTCCTCCTCCCTCCACCCCCAGGCCTCAGCCATCGGGTCTGGCGTGGCTCTGATCCCTGGAGTTTGATGCATGTTTGATTCACAGACTGCAGCATGTCTGTACCAGATGGCCTCGAGTTAATGAACACAAACTCATCACTTTTGCTCACGAGGGAAATGTGCAGCTCAATCTGATTTGTACTCGGCAACTAAAAATATTTTAGTATTTTTAGTGAGCATTTTACTGTTACAAAATGGCATTTGAGGAAAGCATTAAAAGAACACAGCCTACCCAACAAATGTACTGCCACAGATGAAGAGCAATGCTGCAGAGCTGTTTCCCCTTCCATCAGAGCTAAGTTAACATATTCCCAAACCTTAAAATTGCAAGCAGCACATAAAGAACACTATAAGACCTGGGGCCTTCTCAGGCACTGTTAAGCTATTTGCAAAAAGCCTCTTGGGTTTGCTGAAAGCAGGATGGGGCTCTGACTTCGTTAGCACAGCAGGTTTGAAAGGATGCAGATCATATTCTCAGCTTGCATAAAACAAAGGGAATGCGTGGAAACCATAAGAGCTGTGATTATTTCTGCCAGCTAATGATTGGTCTGCATGGGGTCACCATGATTTTCACACATGGTGAAGATGTAATGTCATGAGAGCATAAAACACATATAATAAATACTATGGTGCCATATAAGAGAGATTTTTTTCCCTAAGAAGCCAAAAGGTAGAGGAAAACAGGATCTACAACCCACAACCCCCAAACGGATTAATGCTTCCCTTGAAATTAAGGGGCACAAAGTCACCATCATGCAAACATGTGCCAGGAACCACATTCCCAGTATTTAAAGGAATCTTGATTTCACCATCCCTCCAAAAGCCATTGGGCATAACAAAAATGTAATGGAATTTTGATGTGCAACATGACTTCATAGAAACAGAGAACCATTGAGGTTTGCACCCCAACATGCCCACCGCCCACATCCCTCAGTGCCACATCCTCACGGTTCTAGAACACCTCTATGGATGGTGACACCACCACCTCCCTGGGCACCTCCCTTATGAGAAGAAATTCTTCCTAATATCCAACTTGTAACTTACAATTCTCGCTGATTTTATATGCTCAAGTGGGATAGACAGCAAAAGATCATAAGACACAATTCTAGAAATTGTATAGTCACCTGGGAAGTTGCTGGAGGCACTGCATGTTCAGTAGTGTTGGGTGTTGCACATGGTACATAGTTCTTGCTGTTCTTCCACTATCCCAATGGATACTCTACCCATAGTTCCGAGTCTACAGTGGATGAATAAATCAGATTTAAGGAAAATAACAGAGCGGAAAGCAGCGCATGGATGAGAACTTCACAACACATTCTTCAAGAAGAGAGCTGGCAAAGCCGGATCAGAGAAGAGCTGACTCCCAGATGCTACTGAGTCAGAGCTGGGCATTTGGGTCCTCCAGCTGCCGAAGTCCTGCCAGTAGCAGGTACGTGCCAAACCAATCTACTGAAGGCTGAGTAGATTTCCATTGCCTCCAAAAGGCAGAGGCAGTGCCAGGAGGGAGCACAGCTCTCTAATGACTTATTTCTTCAAGAAGAAAGATGCAAGCATGCATCATGAATGGTGTGCATTGATAGCTCTGGAGTTGTGTTCCCACAGAGCATGGGGACTGTATTCTTGAGGGTCTACTGACCTCTTTAACCACTGTATTACAAATTTTCTCTACTATGTCCACCTCCATGCTTGTTGTGATGAAGTTATCAGTTATTAAGCAGCTAAGCATCAATACACCAACACACAGAAACATCAACGTCAAGCAGGATTTTCTCAATAGCAAAACCAATAAAAAAGACAGACGGAGGAAAGCCAGACCATGCTGAGGGGCCTTTGTGCCCTCCTAAATTATGGAAGGATAGAATTAATGGTCTAAACCATGGAGGGGAAGAATTATCTGAGAGAAACCCAAATTGCTTCCGCCAACGTCACATTCATCACTAGATGCGGGGAAGAAATCCCTGTCCAAGCTTCGCTTCCTGCTCCTTGATTCCCTCCTATTGCTCTCCACCAAAGCATCTATGTTCATTTGGTCAGAACCAAAATGCTTGCCATGAAAACTTCTCAAGGTACAAATCACCTCTAGGATAGTGCAGTGCCAAAGCAATGCAGCAGTGGATCCCACCTCACCCAGCTCATCAAGCTGTGTGGTGTGTCTCTCCTGCAGGATATCTCTGTTCTTTCACATTGAAAACAAATCAAAGCTTTAACTGATTTAATGTGAAACGAAATCAAGCACATAAGCCTTGGTAATCTTGATGTTTTCCAAGAAATTTGCTTTCCAGTCTTCCTCATGTTGTCTACAAAATATGAGACTTGTTGAGCTGAGGGAGTCAAAACTCAATTTAGAATGAAAAGTTAATTGCAACTGTACCTCTGTTAACATTCCTGCTGCTATGTATCACGTGTACGATGGTACCACCCAAACACATCCTGCATTTGGAAATCTTTCACAGAGCCTCCTCCAAGGATCCAACTGGCTGGAGCAAATAGGGCCTCATCTCATCAATCCACCCTCGAACACAAAATTTCTGATAGGCAAGCTCTCCCTGTCCTTTAAAACTGAATGCAAACAACAAAAGTTTGGGTGGTTAATAAATTAGTCTTTCAATTAGTCTGAATTTAGGAAGCCTACTGCTAACACTGCCATTGCCCTGCAGCTGTAATGCCATTTGTCTAGCGGTGGTGACAAAGGAACCGAGAAGCTACTGACATTTTGTGTGGATTGACTGTAGCTCTTCCCAGGGCAGCATTGCTCTGTGTTGTTGGATCCTGCAATCAGAAAATCTCAGCATATCTTTTCCAACAGATTCCCCTGCTCACCTTCTCATTCCTTCCTTGCTCATAGCCCTCTGGAAGGTAAGCCGAGTAAACACACACTATTTCAGATGATGCCCATGCACCATTAAAAATAGGCATGCACCACTTTCCATGCATAATTCATTCTTCCCGTAATTCCAGTCAAGATGTCTTCACTTTGCAAGTGTAAAGTGACAATTCTTGCAGATTTGGGAAATAATCTTTTACATCTGCTACAAGTTAGCAGACACCATTTGGCAAGTGTTAAAAAATACCATATAGGACAAGGAATACGGCATTCTGTTTGGTTAAAAGCACTCTTAAACTAAAAGACTAAAAGTAGGAAAGAAAAATGACTTGAATGTTCTTTCCTTTGAATGGGAATATTCTAACTTTCCAGCCTTCCCTTCTCTTTCCTTTGTGCATTTTGTCCTCCTTATTCCTTTCACATGCATCACTTCACTGGATCATCTCGTTTTGCAAATATTTGTGTTTTGTTGGTTTTTTTGTTGTTAATGGTAGTGAAGAACCTTCACTGCCCTTCCTGCACTCCCATGTCCCACTCTCAGGGCCACTCCCTGTGCTCACCCTACTGCCTTTCCCACCAACCACTATTGGCCCCATTCAGACCCTACCCCTGCCTTCATTTCCCAGCTACCTAATTTAGCTCTCTACTTATCAGTCTTATTAGTCTTGCACCAGAAGCGCGAGGAGTAATGCTGTCATAACAAAGAGAGGCAGAGCTTGTAGGGCCACTTTACAAAGTGATTTAGCAGGGTGAGGAGCACCTTGCTGCATACTAATGCTGTTTTAATAATGCTGCCCAAACACCCCGGTGGCTGTGCTAACAGTATGCAGAGCAAGGAATGCGATTTGTGTGCACATGAGGAGTTAAGATAATGGGTGAATGCACATTTCAACCAAGTTTGCCATAAGCAGCAATATCATCGAGACGCGATTCTTTGAGTCTCATTTATATGTTTTCTCTGACTCTAATACCATCCTTTGCTCTCTACACTTAAACGCACTCCATTTGCATTCCAGCCCTTCATTTAAAGAAATAATACAACCAGTGTTATCCGCAGAGCTAGCTAAAGCGATGCAGAGTTAATTAAAATGATGCTGACAAGGCAGCTAGGTTCACAATTTGCTGCTGCTTTTGCAAAGGCCGTCAGCAAAATCCTCCGAAACGCTCCTGGGGCCCCATCCTGCTGCCTCTGCCATCTCTTCCAGCACCTCTGGCAGATCCTCTGAGGCTCACCCTGGAGAATAGCATTGCTTGGAAGGAGTGCCTTGGGCACGGCTGCCCATGGGAGGGTTTGCTTCGACCGCTGTTGCACTGGCATTAAGGCGCACACCCACAGCAATAAAAACACCACTTCTGCAACGTCGCCTTCAGTGCCCCAGAGGAGAGGAAAACACTCTTCTGTGCTGGCATCACGCTTGGAAGGTGTGACCCCTCCAGATATCAGATATTTACAATTATTAACAAAACAATGGGGAGAAGAAGCATTGCAAATGCGTTCCTTTCAAGCAGCGCTCGAGCGACGTGAGAAACGCGAGATGTACCGTATTGATTTTCCTATCTGCAGCTTTGATGGAAATTTAATTGAAAAAGTCGGTAACTCACATCCCACAGCAAAACTGTGGCTAAAACAACAAAGGAGCTTTTTTTCTGGTCAGCCATAAGAGGCGGTAACAGAGATCTGCTACAGATTTCACCTTCTCATCTCCTGGAGTTTGAAATCACACGCGCTTTATTCATTGCCTATAGACTGCGTTTTGTCAGCAGTGCTCACCACGAAAGCTCGGCTGCTGGCAATTAATTCTCCTTTTCTCTTCCTCCTTTTTGTGGGATTAGAAATGGTCATAAGGATTTCCATCAGAGCCATTTCAATAAGCTGAAAGAGGAGGTAACACCCAGGCCCTCTCCTTTCTGGCTGACTTTAGCTTAATGCGAAACATTTAAAATAATCGGGTAATTCTAAAGCGATTCCCTGCACACACTTTGGGTTCAAATACCCTTCATTGTTCCCAGATCAAAGAACGCAAAGGAAGAGCCTGAAGAAGCAAGCAGTAAGTGACAGGGCAGAATGGCACATGAAGACATGGAGGTATCTTTTCAACAGCTAATGGGTAAAACTGACACATCCTGCAGCTTTCCTCTACTTGTTTTTTTTTGTTTGTTTTTTGCAGGAAAAATACATGCAAGAGCCTTTGCTGTTGTCGTTATGTTCACTTGTCAGAGTGTAAAACGATCATTTAATTTAGCCCTGGCTCAGAATGTGAGTTTTTTTCCCAACTTTACATGGCACAAAACTTGAAAATTTTCCTGCTACTTGCAGTTCTCATCACAACAAGGCCCATTACAGCAATGTGTTTTCCTGGAAGCTGAAGCTTCGTCAAGCTAGTAGGTAACACCCTGCCTGTTTATTTAGTGGTACTTTCACAGATTTGTGTTTTCTCACCTGGAAGTGTTTTCAGTTCAAGGTGGTTGTTAAATATTCATTTTTACCTGCAAAGCTACAAACAAATCTGGATGGTTTCATACCTTTTTCCTTATAATGCAGCAACAGCACCAGAAGATACACACAGAGGGTGGTGAGGCACTGGAACAGGTTGCCCAAGGAGGCTGTGGATGCCCCATCCCTGCAGGCATTCAAGGCCAGGCTGGATGTGGCTCTGGGCAGCCTGGGCTGCTGGTTGGCGACCCTGCACACAGCAGGGGGTTGGAACTCAATATGAGCATTGTGGTGATTCTATGATCATAGAATCATAGAATTGCTCAGGTTGGAAAAGACCTTAAAGATCAAGACCAACCACAACCTACCATACTACCCTAACTCTTAACAACCCTCTGCCAAATCATCAGATCACAGAATCACAGAACTGTAGGGGACAGGATAGACCTCTGGAGATCATTGACCTCAACCTTGCGCTAAAGCAGTTCCTTGCAACAGGTAGGAGTCCATGTGGGTGTTGGATATCTCCAGAGATGGAAACTCCACACCCTGCCTGGGCAGCCTGAGCAGTGCTGTCACCCTCAAGGTAAAGAAGCTCTTCCTCATGATTGTACGGAGCTTTCTGTGTTCCCGTTTGTGCCCATTGCTCCTTGTCCTGATGCTGCACACCACTGGAAAGAGCCTGACCCCATTCCCTTGGTTCCTGTATCTTAGCTATTTGTCAACAGTGCTGAGCTGTGAGATTCACTCCCAGTCTTCTCCAGATTGCACAGCCCCGGGGCTCTCAGCCCTTCCTCATACAGAAGATGCTCTAGGCTTCTCATCATCTTTGTGGCTATCCTCTTGACTCTCTCCAGCAGTCCCCTGTCTGTCTTGAGCTGAGGAGCCCAGAACTGGACACAGTGCTCTAGATTGGCCTCCCCAGGGCAGAGAAGAGGGAGAGTATCACCTCTCTTTCCCTGCTTGCCACACTCTGTGCAAAGCACCCCAGGGAGCCATGAGCCTTCTTGGCCACCAGGGCACACTGCTGGCTCGTGGCCAACCTGTTGGCCCCCAAGATCCTACTGCTTCCCAATGGAAGGGAGGAGATCGATTTGTGAGAAGGATCCATGACAAAGTCAAGATATTTCAGTCCAAAGGAAACATCCTATTTCCCTTCACCCTTCAAGAAAGATCCTGGCTAACTACTAGACACTCTAGACACTACTAGCTAACTACTAGACACTACTAGACACACTTTAGACACTCTTTATAAGGAAATAACATTAATTAAACAGTGGAGATGTGTCAATCAGATGCACTGTTTCTCTGTAGCTGTGCCACAACCTAAGTGGTGCACAGTGTAATATAGCACACAGTGCTATGGAGTGTCACATGAAAATGTAATTGCATTATGGTACAATATGATGATATGAGTAAAGTCATCACATGACAAAGTTGTCCCAGGATGATAGTATCTGTCCTACATTATATTATTTTGGGAATAATAAACATTATATGCGGAAAAACGCTAAGCTAAAATAAGTTTGGTCATCCCACAGTGCTTGTGACAGATGGCAATTCTAGCTCCATAATCAAAGCAATAATTAACCTAGCAGTTTTTTTACAAAAATCAAACCACACTGCAATCCAGTTCTCCCCATGAGGAACACTCTCCAGTACTGATCTTCTGAATTAAATATAATTCTCACAGGGAGTCCCTGCCCCTGCACAAGACCCCACAGCTCAGCCATATCTAGTACTTATCTCGAGCGTTGATGTCTTTGGCAAAATGGAGCCTTCAATGGAAAAGAGTTGCTGTTCAAAAGGCCTAAAATCCCTATTACACCCATTCACAAAGAGCTTGAGCAGTTTATTCAACGAATGAACAAAAAATACTCCATTTACTAGAGAAACGGGTGAACTTCAGTATTTTACTTGTTCATGATCAAGTGGAATAAAAGTGCAAATAAATTCTAATTGTATTAGTTGTTAGTTAGAACGGGTTGGCTAAGCAGGACAAAATGTTCTTTGCACTTGACAACCAGAATCCCTAGATTTTAAAGACAGGACTCTATGTTTGTGTTAGCAAGCTTAATTGACAAGAGTGTTTTCACACTCATTTGTATTAACTTCTTGCTTTTTGCCCAAGCTCACATATCATTTACCCAAAATCTAAATGAACGTACATGCATGAGATGTCCCTCTTAACTTCAGGGGTCTCTACTTTGTCTTTCATCAGATCCATGTTCATGAACTGACACGGCAAGGGTAAAAATAAAGAAAGAAAGACATGCACACGGTATATATGTAACAGTGATAGATTTGTCAGCTGCATTTAACAAAGAGCAAAAGCCATCTTACATTGTGATTATTGCATAGAATAAGGTGTGTTTGGATAGATAAGCTTTCTCTGTATATTCCTGTCATTAAGATGATGGGAGTTCAGTGGTCAGGGTAAGAGTTCTTCAAGGGTAACTTCACACAATGCTAAAGTACATTATGAAGACAGTGACGACCAGTCATGCAATTTGGCCATCAGTGCATGATCCTGGCAAACCTAGCTTTCTACTGACTTCAGAGTACTCTCCGGCCTTAGGACTTGCTTATCCTTTGCTGTAAATCAAGTATTTTCAGAACAACAGGGTTTGCAACTCAGGACATTACAGAAACTGCTGTGAAGACTGGGACACACATAACAAGTGAACCATAGGGTTCAGAAAATTGGATATTGATGAAGGTAATGACTCTCCCAGTCAATCTATAAACTCATAAAGACAAGGCCCTGGGTGCAGTATAATGCCTTAATGTAGTCTCAGCTCTTTTAGAATAAGGAAAAACTGAGGTTACATTAGCTTATAAAATTATAGCACTCTGCACTTGTATGGCTACAGGTCTGACAGACCTCCTCCTGTACTATCAAGTTGAGTTTCCTGCCGCTGGGAGCTCACACACATCCTTTCATGAAGTTTGCCAGCACTGTTGCATACACAGTCAGAATTCTCTCCCCTTCTATTCTGTTTGGGCAGCTGTTTCAGAACTCATTTGCTCTAATGATTAGAAAAAAAAAAAAAAAACAACCACTAATTTCCAACCTAAATGTTAGGATGGCCAATTTGTACCCACTCGGATTTGTTCTCTACCTTAAATGACTCTTTTCCTCTCCCTGGAATTTACTCCAGAGATGTATTTCTCAAACAAATATAATCTTGTCTTTGCTTATCTTATTTACCAGGTAAGAAATCACGCTCATACAGCTCTCTCCCATACAATGCTTCCATCTTCCCTGAGCATCCTGGTAAGACTTTTCTACACCTGTACCAAGTAATGTATCGTGAAGATGAGTAAGCAGAGATGTACAAAGTGCTACAAAGGGGTCTGAATGAGTGCTTTGTGCATTTGCATTACAGCTCCTATTCCCAGTTGCACAGAAAACAGCTTAGCTGCTAAATCCCAGGTCCATCACCCCACATCCTCCAGTAGTGTCTCCAGGTCTAGTCAGTGCTTGCAGCATCTGAAAATGTCCAACCACCGGAGAAGGTCATGGTACTGCTTTAGTTAAATATTTCTATCCATTTCATCAATGATCAAAATGATACCCAACTAGGTACAAAGCATTATTTAAACCAGCTGCAAAACTGAATTCACTGTGATCAAAGGCAACTGTAGGAGCTTTTCTCATTCACAGAAGTGATGTGGAATGGCTTCATTCATACTGGAAATTAAAGTGTGCTGAATCATTCATTATTCATTACACAGTCCCCAGGCCAAGAAGCGCAGCTGGGCTCACATCCAAGCAGCCAGACTCCCCTCTTCCACTGCCTCCTGAGGACAGCCCTTTGGGTTGCCCTTGGATCTGCCACGAGCATGGCTTTGCAGGCAGGACAAGCCCACAAACATTCCAGGGACACACTAAGGCATGCCATGTTTGTATCTGCAGAGCTGTGTGTGGATCCAGGTCACAGCCGTGGTCAGCATGTTAACATCAGTGCAGTGTTGATGTGTGCCTATAATACAGCTTAAAAATAACCCTACGAGCAAGCCCAACCAAGGTGTTTGAGTGTAGCTCACTCCATGACCCTGCTCTGGGCAATCCAGCAACAGAGGCTTCTACTAGTGAACCAGAGACTGGATTCAGGTGCCTGACACAGACCACGGAATCATGGAATCACAGAATCATGGAATGGTTGGGCTGGAAGGGACCTTAATGATCATCTCGTTCCAAGTGCTGCCATGGTCTAGTTGCTACTCACAAGTCCAGGCTGCACAGGGCCCCATCCATGGCCTTGAGCACCTTCAGGGATGGGGCATCCGCAGCTTCTCTGGGCAACCTCTTCCATCTCTGCCTTGTGTTCAGGCTTTAGGAACTGGCTTCGGTCATCTGGGGTGACCTCTGGCCTAGGGAAACTCAGGATCCCCAAGGTAAGGCACTTACTGTGCTTATGTATATAAAAAAGGCTTTGGGGTTACTGTGAGGCAGAACAAAGTTAGATCAGAGAGTGAAGATTGTGGGAGAAATACAGAATAGTCACTCAGTCTGCAAGTGCTGTAGTGTGATCAGTAAAGGCAGTTTCATCAAAGGGACATAACTGGACTTTCTCCACCTTATGCATGGTATTTCAGAACCACAATGGAAACAAGACCTATTTACCAGCATGAATATAGCTTGTGCTTTTCTTCTCAGATATGGAACAATTTCATTTTTGTCCTTTCAATCATTGTCAAATTCCAAATTCCAAAAAAAACCCAAAAAGTTGAAACGGAAAAAAAGATGGTGCAATTTCATTGCAGTTTGTGTTCTTACACTGAACCATCAGCCTTAGTAAACATTTCAGAGCATTCTGAGGGGAAGATTTCCCAGCTTGTCAGTGCTCTACCTCATTACCTTCTCATTGGGTTTTGTTTGCTTCCTCCTGTCAGCATAAACATGATGTATTGTCACACATACAGCAGGTCGAGTGATGACATTTTTTAATGTTCACAGAAGAACCTGACCTCTTGCTCACATTCACCAAAAGGAAAACAAGGGAACCCCCTGCACTGAGCTTTAAATGCTAAGTAGGTTCTATATTTGATTTGATTTTCCTCCCCAGCAATACTAATTTCTAATTGAACTGCTGACTCAATTAGCAAAATGTTGAAGTGTTTGAGACCTTGTATCATATTATGTCCCATTGACAAAAAGGGAGCCAGTAGTGTTTTTGTGCTGTAAATCTACCACCAGCATTTTAATGGTTATTTTAATTAAACAAATCAAATTAATAATGTGAATGCATTATTCACAAAATAATGAATTGCACTATTTAATATATCATTGTTTCACGCTAATCTCACTTATAATATTACCTTTAAACATTGATCAGTACGTAGAAACTTAAGCCATAAACCAAGACAAAAAACAACCAACTGGTATAAAAGGAATGTACAAAAATGTAAATACAACTCCATTTCACCTACAACCAAGACGTCAAGGATTTGTAGAAATGATAAAAAAAGGGCCTTTCAGTATGACTTTTTCTTCTAGCAGCAGCAGCATGAACTATATAGATTGAAGTGGCAGCCAAAATAGCAACTGGAAGTTGAGAACACGAGCTAGGTGCTGTGCATGTAAAATGGAAGTCAAACGGGACTGGAGGAATTTAAGACAGTATGTAACTTATAACCCAAACAAATCAGATGTCTGTACTACTGCAATTAGCCCTCAGCCCTTGGATTTGTGTCTTTGGTCTCATGTCTTCACTGATTACAGCCAATTTCCTCACAGCACCGTTCTAGGACAGACTGTCATCTTCTCCAAGGAGCTGCTGAGGCCGTACCCCATACTGATATGGCTTTTCCTGCCAGCAGAATTCCTATTCCCCCTCTCCAAAAGGGATCACATCCTATCACCGATGTCTGCTCTTAGAAACAAAGAAAAACAAGTTGTTTGTAAGGAAGACTATTGATAATAAATAGAAATGGAATGGTCTCAAAAATGGAAGACTAGGATGGGATTTCCATCCAGCTGGAAGGGACTCTGTACACAGTGGATGGAAGCAAAAGAAGGAGTAAGTCAGGTGTCCGAGCAGCCTTTTAAAATGGAGCAGATAACCAGAGATCCCAAGGATCCATGGCTCCTCTTCTCTTGGCAGCATTTTCTGTCCGTTCACAGACTGAAGGGGGTCTGAGACCAGACACGCTGATACTGATCAGGGAAAGAATATGTAGGATTAAATAGGAATAACTATCAAAATGGAAAAGTTGCAAGGTACCAACATAACTGGATAACACAGCCGTATGATGTGAAGCAGGCATGTTTGAAGACGTAAAATGCTGTTCACATAAGGCAAAGCACTTGTCCTTAGCTTCCTGAATTCCAACAATTAAAGAAAATGGAAGGAAACAAAAATATTTTTTTGAAGAAAAGGAATAAAAGCAGGGACATGAAAAGAACTTGTGCATCTGCTACAAAAAGTACTGCCCACAATTCTCTAAAGCACATCCAACACCAGCCTCACCCCACCAAGCTGTAGCTGTTGTGCTGGAGGCATGTCAAAGCCCAGTACCCTCCCACACTGAGCCCAACTCACAGCACACTGCAGCTTGATGGATGCCCTTTATTATACCAGATACGGGAAACAGGAGTGATATTAATCTCTGACAACCTTTCTTCTCATGTTTTCCAAGTTCATATTAATTTTACTAAGCAATCCTGGCTCCTGCAGGCTTAGTCTCCTATGTATGAACTGTTCTAAAATAAATATGTCTTTGTAGTGGTATAACACCACTCCTGAATATTGGATGTTTCGTAGCAGCAATGCCCCATGGTAAGTGATGGCACACGAGCTGAGATGTTCCAGCCTGAACGACAATCCCTATGGGTTTTTTGATAGAGAAACACGGAGCATATTCTGATTCCATTACCTACAGTATTAAAAAGGAAGAAGTGGGATCCTGTGACTGAAAGGGGCCAGTCCACAGCCCTGGTGTTGGTACCTAGGGAATGGAGGAGCAAAAGAGCCACAGACGATATGGCACAATGCTAACTCAGGCTTTGTAACGAATCCAGAGCTAAAGCAGATCAGAGAACTGTCCTAAAAATAAATAAGAATAAAGGGTTACAGGTGTAGACTGAGAACTGTCATTATCCTCTCTTGTTCATAAAATGACATGGTAATTCTAATGACAAACTATGTTATAAATAGATTCTTAATTACAATATCTTAGGGTCTGGCATCTGCATTCTCACCATCTGAAAGGCAGAATCTGAGGGCTTTTTGCTGCCAAATTGGAGACCTCAACAAGACAAAAGGAAACAAGGAGTGAAGCTCCACCAAACCCACCGGAGGAGAAAGCAAATGCTCCTGGCTCTGGATCACTGTCGGCCATGGAAGCGAGCAACCCCTGGGGCATCTCCAATAGATCCTGGCTCACTGACTGAGAACAAGTAGCCAGGAACCCAAACCTGGCCACCCTGGGCTTTTTCTTCCTCTGTTGGGTCCACGAGTCCTTGGCTACAGCAGCTCCCATAGAAACGAAAGCACATGGAGCAGATGTCACAGCGAGCGAGATGAATGCTGCGAGGGGAGGGGGGCGGCTGCAAGAAGAGGAGGAGGGAAAGCAGCATCACACGTTCAGAATTAAATGTTCCCACCAGAGGGAGTGAGTCATTTTGGAAGTAAGTGCAAAGCTGCAAGATATTGGGTTTTTTTTGTGCTCTCAGCGCGCATCCGTAGGCAGGGATGTACAAAGAAGTGTGCTCTCAGCTCTCTGGCACAGGTGCTCCATTCTCCAATGAAAGCCACGATGCTGAATTAATGCCTGACCCAACAGCACAGAGATGTGACGTGGCATAAAATCAATATACACTGCCCAGGCATTTTACAGCTGAAAGTCACCACATTTTTAAGGCTAGCAAGCTGCAGTTCAAAAGTACGTTGCATTTTAACTCAGGGTAGAAAGCGCCAGCAACCGCTTTGGAGCAGTGGTTGATTTCCTCTCATCTTACTGCCCCAAAAGGGCCTCCAGCCAGCCAAGGTTAACCCACCACATTCACAAAAGGCAATTCTTAATATATTCATCCATTCCCAACCCAAGCATTATTCCCTTTTACTCCTGCCCTCTGTATCTCTTGTAAATATCTAATTCTGTAATGCATCCTACTAATATGTTTGTTCAAACATTATCTTGCAGTGAAATTAAGGGGGGAGAAAAAACCTCACATTCTTTTTGTTTGCAAAATGAAAATTAGACCCCATTGATTTCTGTCATCTCTGTCCATTGTCAACCTCCAAACGTGACAACTGTGAAGCTGTGCACAGGGCTGAGCGCTCTGCATTCCTACAATTATGAGTACACTTGTGATCCGCTCAGGCACAAGATGAGCCCTATGGATCCCAAGGAAGATCTCTGTTCTGAGATGAAGGATAATTTTCAGGCAAGTGGGATGAAGCATTAATGTGATGAATTCATGATTACGCATAGCAACGGTAGCAGCAAATGGTGGCTAAAATACAATTTTATGACAAAATATGATGCCTATTCTTACAGATTGCATGTAACTGTGGACAAGTGTCCCTCTCAAAATTCACTTGATAAATAATGCTCATACAACTAAAACTGAATCTTCTTCTTCCGCAGCAAAACCTGCAGCATCGCCTGCTGTCATCCCTTCCAACCATCAGCGGGATAATTCAGCTTTATCCCACCTACGTAACAGTACTCCGTGGCTATAGGAGATGTGAAATAACTTCATAGGCAACAAATATACCAAATAACAGATAGAACAAATCACTTTGGGACACTCAAGTGATAAGAAACCCGATGTTTTGTGTAGCACACACAAAGAGGAAAGCGAGTTCCTGCCTCTGTGCCGCTGCAGCCGTGCAGCCAGGCCACCAGAGGGCAATGGAAGAAATCTGGTTTTCCTCCAGCCCCATTAAATCCCAGCTCGCACCAAAGGCTTTTCCTCTAATAATCTATCAGGGGATAATGGGGAAATTTATTTCCTGTGATTGTTGGCACATAAAACAGCAACCGCGTCTATGGAATGGCAAGAAGTGCTGGATGAAAAATAATCATCCGACATATAATTAGCCGACAGAGATAAAAAAGTATTACAGAAAGCAAAACGGTGGTATCATGAGCACGGATTTGTGTGTGACGAGGAGGAGGAGGATGCTGCAAGTCCTCACCGTGCTTTTGGAGGTTGAGTATTGGATATGCTGAGAGAGGGAACGAGTCTGGTTTCCTGCAGCACTTCAAAAGGGGTGTGTAAGGCAACGCACGCAACGTGGGCCTATTTGTACTTGATTAAAAACAGAAACAACAAGAAATGAAGCAGAAATCAAACGGTAAGGAATGTAATTAGTGCCAATCAACATGTTTTTGTAGAAAATAGGTCAAACAAAGCCAACATCTTTCTTTGATGAGTTTACGAGTTCATCAGCTGAAGGAGAATTTGTAGGTACAATACAGGCAATTTCCCATTTTAGATTTAGTACCATTTAACTTTTTTAATTAAAAAAAAAAGAAGTAAAGTACTACATCGTATCAATGCAGGAAACAATAAATGGAGTAAGATGGACTTCAACAGAAATTGTTATGAAGTACAGCATGATTGACATTTACCTGTGTCTTAGAAACAACCACAAAATTAGTGGTGGCAAAATGGAAGTCGATTACAGCAAATGCTGACAGTCCTGGGGCACTCAGATAGAGCAGTTGAGATCATTTTAATGCAATTAAATCCCAAATTCTACACCTAAGAAAATCTACCCCAGAATTTTACGTCTAGGAACAAAGAATGAAGCCCACATCTACACCCATTTGTTAACAACAGCGTGCTCAGGGACATAATGTGACATTTACATCATTGATTACGTTAATTCTGGGGTATTGTTTCTAGTTCTGGTATCTATTTTTAATTATTGTTATTATTATTTTTTAAGAAAGCCAACTTCAAAAAAAGTTCAAGAAAGTTTAAAACTAAATCAGACCAAAAAAAACCACTTTTTGGTGAATGTCACCGTAAAGCACATCCACATGTAAAGCTACAATTCTGACTACTCACGTCTCAAGATAAAAAATAATAGAAGAATCCTGACAATCCTCATGAAGAGAAAGTGGATCCACGGGTTTCACTCTCAGTCATCTGTTATTACAAATATATATTCTCACCTAGTTCAGGTTTCTGGCTGTAGGCCTTCAGTGTGCATTCATTCTCTAAAAATTCTCTAATTCTTCTCTAAAATGGAAGTTTGCTTTTATGAACACCTAAAATAGAGTTCCTTTAAAATTCCAAGAAAGACATGTTTTAACTGATTCACCGAACAGGTGCAGCCAGAATGGAAATACCTTAACTTCAACGAGCCACAGGAAGCTGGTTGCTTGGGGAAGGGTCAGGAAGAAAGCGACGACCAAATGCTTTGTCAGTCCTTGAAGTCACTTTCTGCAGAGCACTCAGCAGCATGGTCAGGCAGCAGGAGGTATCTTGGGATGCTTTATGCAGCACAAAGAAGGAACACATTTTGTCCACCTGGTTATGCAGGGCGGTAAGATTCACTTTTAGACCCTGTGGCCAACTGCTAGAAAATATGCATGAGTCTTTGTATTCAAGGATGGAGACAAGGGACAATTTTTCAACCACATAAACCTGAGGAAGAAAGGGGAAAATCTGAAGATTGGGCAAAATGTGGAAGTAGGAAGGGTGGGATATGGAGCAAGAAGATCCAGGAAAGAAAAAGGGTGAGTAAACAGTGTAGGGAGGAAACAAATCACACATAAAAATAAAGAGCCCCTGTAACATGGGCTTCGCTTGATCTTGTGACATGAATGTAGACATCCATCGGGCTGGTTCCTCACCCATTGGTCTTGCTGTGATGACAGAAGTGCTGCACTGAGAAAACAGTTGAGGTGTGACCTGTCCTGACCCTATTCCTCCTTGGGAATGACAGCCATGCATGAACATAAAAAGAGATCTCCTGGTTTTTCCTAGCCAGGTTGCTTTGAGTGCCTACAATCCCATACAGCTCCAGCAAAAGATGAACACAGTAGCAGACGGACAACCTGTCCCTTTTCTGCACCTTTTACTGCAACTGGTAGATATGTGGGATCTAAGAGAATAAGAGATTAGTCTACAAGCAATACGTGCAAGTTATTAAAGAAGAAAAAGATCTTGATGCAAGAAGATCACAAGATCAAAACTGACATGACAATGTTGTTGGTTAAAGCGTGCTCTGATTTTTCTTTCCAGGAAGTATTGACTTGTTTTCCCCAAAGCTGAGAGCTGTATTTGACTGAGCGGCATACTTCAAACAGCAAATAATACACAGAATCCTCCAACAACTCATTGGGGAAATTGCTGAAATGAAAGAAAGTCTTGGGCCAGATTTTTATCTCGACTGCATTACTGGAAATCCAAAATAATTCCGTTGATTCTAACGGTGTTGCTGTGGATTTGCAACTGTGCAGTTGATTTGCATTTGGTTCAGCAAGAAAATCTTGAGAGATACTAAAGAAAAGGTTAACATCAGATAGAAAGCAATCACATCAGGTGACAACTGTTGATACATGCTGTAGCTCACCCAGCTATCAGACTGAACCTGAGTATGTGTTCATACTCAGATACACACAAGTGTATTTTACAAATAGAGAGTATCTGTGATTTCCATATGTGACTTGTAAAACTGAGACCATTCCAAAGTGCCATTATGTTCTTTCTTCTGATTTGAGAAAACCTCTTTCAGACAAATTTTTGGCTTTTTATTTTAGAGTTGGATAAAGAATGAAAGAATCTTCCATGAGTACCTACTTGAATTCTTAACTGAATTAATGGTGGCTTGGGCACATTATTGTCACTGTGAAAATCAGAGGGTTGAATAGCCGAAGTACTCCTCAAATCACACAGCCTCGCAGTAAGGACAAGCAAGCTGTTTGGACAGCAAAAGTAGTGCTCTCAGTCTCACTGTATTCATTAAAAATGCCATTAAAAAAAAGAGAGAGAGAGAGCTTTCTGTTTCATTTTGGAAACTTGTACAGAAACTGCAAACCAGGCCAAGTCCCTTCCCCCTCTCCAGGTCAGTGCAAGAAGTCCCAACATAAGCCACATCTTTCACCTGGCCAAAGAAGGATTCACAAGTCAGAGCAGACATACAACACAACATTCTCAACGCTTCTCAAGACTATTTCTCAGGTTTTGTTTCCTGGAACTGTTGCTCAAGTCATCTTTAAGGGCTACGTTAAACTCCAAGACAAAAAGTTATAACACAGAACAGCAATAGCTAATCCTAAAAATGGTTTTTAATCCTTTCTTTCCTTTGCCTCTACCTTCTCCTATACTATTTTATCATTTCCTCCTCATAACTAAGCTCTAAGTGAAATTAAGATCCTTAAGAGCTTCCTTAAGAGAATGAACCCTATCTTCTTCCCTGTAAAGCACTGTGTACACTTAACCCATCATTATTAATACCATTATTAAAATTATGCTCCTGACATTTGATATGCTCGTGAAACTTTTAGAGTGCTATAACAGATGAATAATCAAGATCAAGGAATTCAAAAGGCTGAACCAGAAGCCGTTCAGAACGACTCTTGATGCCACTGAACTGTGTAGGAATATATTTGCAGGCTGATGTAAAGGTATTGAGCATGAGTGTGCTGATATCAATATAGGCTCCACTGTGTTGCTCCACTGTTGTGACTCAAGACCTAAGAGAGACCTATGCCCACATGGGATGGCAGCTGGAGACCTTGTCAGATGGGCTAGGACATCTCAGCGAGCACTAAGCTCCTGTGGACAAGTCAGCTGAACCCTTTAAATCTTCATCTTTTGCAATAGCACGCAGACCTGCCCCGTGGATTGACAATTCATCTACATAAATATATGAAAACCATATGACTTGACAAATTTAGGATGTCACAGAATCATAGCATGGCTTGTGGGGAAGGGACCTTAATGATCATGGGGCTCCAAACCCCGCTGTGGGCTGGCGGCTCCCCACCAGCTCAGGCTTCCCCATCCAGCCTGGCCTTGAGTGCCTCCAGGGATGGAACACCATGTTGAACAGAGCAGGCAGCACAGAGCAGGAAATGTTTCATTTACAGAGCATTCTTAGATTCAAATCTATTTGATATTTACATTGGTTTACAGTAAGGCAATTTCAAATATTAGTTTCAGTGTCCAATATAAGTGTTAGCTTGAAGCCCCAGGTTCATGCTCACAGTACAATAAAGAAAATGGGTTCTTTGCTGAACCCCATGACCTCCAAGCTGGAAAAAAAAGGCATTATAAAATAGAAAGTATGGTTTCATAATGCTGCTCATAGGTCTAACTTCAAATCCATGATTAAGTGTATTCACAGCAGTCAAAGGGCTAAGTGAAAAGCCCGGCCTTTCATCAAATTAACACCATATATGCAGAAGAGAAAGCTAAAACAATCTTGACTTGTGCAGTGTCAATAAAAGCAAGGAGTTTGGGCTGTAGCTGCATCCAGGGGAACAGAAACAATGTTCAATGGCTAACATGCTGCATTCAGCATAGCTTGGAGTGCCTAAGTGGGTTTTGGGAGCTGTCTTTAGTCCTGTGCTTTCAGGGATGCTCACTGGTGTTTTCATGTCAAAGAATCATCAAATGGAGTTGGAAGGAACCTTTAAAGGCCATCTGGTCCAACTCCCCTGCACTGAGCAGGGACACCCACAGCTCCATCAGTGCTCAGAGCCCATCCAGCCTGACCTTGGCTGTCTGCAAGGATGGGGCACCACCACCTCTCTGGGCAACCTATTGCCAGCACCCCACCACCATGCTCTATGTGTTTCAGTCTTTCAAAATAAAGTCATCTCAATGGTGATGAAGAAATGCAGTCAAAAGCATGTATTAGTTCCTGCTGCACAGTGACCGAATTTTCTGGGTGTGACAAGGAAGGCACATTTTCTGCAGTTTTAGGTAAACATGAAAAGAGTTTGCAACTGTTCACACAAAACCTCCTCAACTGCAGCTGAATGCAGCTTTCTCAGAGAGGGATGAACATAAAAAGGGTATCTCTGTAGCACAGATGAGTGATTACAAAATAAATAATGGCTTAGCTTATCAGATCAGGCTTGCTTATTTTCATAAGAACTACCAGCATCAATCAGGAATCAAGTAGCTACTATTCACTTCAGAGTGAAGCAAAGATAATTCGATACGTAAAGCTCTGAAATAGACATAATTTGAAGAGGAGTAAGCAGGTGTTATTTTTTTTATTGACTCTATTAGGCTGTTTTATTAACAACAACCTACTTTTTTTAAAGACCTATTTAACTCCTCTCTGCCAAAAAAAAAAAAGTGAAAGTGTGCTCAATATTCACACAGAATGCTACAGAAAGCTCTGGCTGAATGTTGCACATTCACTCCACAAAGCATTCCTTCCTTCAACCAAAATTTAGCTCAGAACGGCTGGATCCTGCAGATCTGTAAATAGCATTTCCTTGCTTCAACAGATACAACCCCGACCAATTTGTTTGCTTGCTCACTATGCTGGCCAGAGAATTCCAGCTTCTAAATCTCTGTTCCTTTCTAGCATGTCAAATATACGCCACTTGGTTTTGCAGTCGAAGACTTGAGTGGTTTGCCACATCATTCCAGAGAGTGTTTATGAAAGCTTCTCTTACTCTGAAGAATGCATCCATCCCTCACAACCTGTTTTACACCTAGCAGAGTCCACATCTGAGAGAGCTCTGAGAGCTGCCATTGCAGTCATGGTGTAACAGCTTCCATTACAGTCATAATACATCAGCTTCTATTGTAGCCATGGTATATCACTTTCCATTATAGCCATGGTATATCAGTTTCCATTACAGCCATGAGAGACCAGAGTGTGCCTAAAATCAGCTAGCTAAATGTAATCAGATCAGATATTAGGAAAAATTTCTTCTCAGAAAGTGTGGTCAGGCATTGGAACAGGCTGCCCAGGGAGGTGGTGGGGTCACCATCCGTGGAGGTGTTCAAGAACCATGGAGATGTCTGTGGAGATGTAGATGGTCAGCGGGCATGGTGGGGTTGGGCTGGGGTTGGACTTGGAGATCTTAGATGTTTTCTTTTCCAATCTTAATAATTTTATTCTATTTCACTCCATTCCATTAGCGTTCAGCACTATTTGAGTTGCCCCCAAAGTACTTCAGATACCTACACAGGACAGATACAGTACCCTAAGGAGTACATGTACATCATGGGCTGGCAGCTGGAGGTTGGCCAAAACAACAACAAAAAGAATGAAAAAACACAGAAGCACAAATAGTTATATAAAGAAAGATGTTTCAAGTTCAGATGCTCCAATGTGTAAACTTGTGAAACCAATAGGATCTGAAGTTATTGGTTGAGGAATTCCTTTCTCAGCTGCACGTGAGTAAATCACAAAATCCCAACACTGCAGGAGTTGGAAGGGGCCACAAGAGATCACAGAGTCCAGCCCCCTGCTAATGCAGTTCCCTACAATAGGTCACCAGGTTGGCATCCAGACAGGTCTTGAATGACTCCACAGAAGGAGACTCCACCACCTCTCTGGGCAGCCTGTGCCAGTGCTGCATCACCCTTACTGTAAAGAAGTTCTTCCACATGTTTGTACAGAACTTCCTATGTACAAGTCTCAGGCCATTGCTCCTTGTTCTGTTGCTACACACCACCAAGACGAGTCTGGCCTCATCCATTTGCCTCCCACCTCCCTTTAGATACTTACAAACACTGATCAGATCCATGGCACAACTGTATTAGGTCTTGTAGAGTGATGCCAAGAGGGAATTTTGTACCACGTATTAATTCTTTCATTGCTTGATTCAAAAATAAATTGTAGGTGTTTGGTCAAATTCATGCTTGTCACGCCAACTCATTTGCTAGATTAACTGAAAATAACACTTTGATGAAAAGCCAAGAAAAATGACTCTTACAGAGTTTCATTTATTTAATTAAGCATCTTCTTCAGTTCTTCATCAAAACATAGCTGCTAAGGTGAAGAAAAAGCTGCAGTACGGCTCAGCCTCTCCTCTCCACATCAGACCTCATTCCCTCCTGTCTGCAGCTTTCAGTCCCAACATTTCCACACAGAGGATGCTCTCCAGACTGACAGACTGGGCAATTAGTTAATTCCACTTGCCTGGATCTTATCTATTTACACTAAATTATATTTTTTTTAAATTCAATCTCTTCATGTCTAGGTACAAGGCTTTTTGAATTCCTTAAAGATACCTGCAGGCCCCAAAGCAAACCATTAGCATTGTTTCTTTTTATTTTTTTTTTTCTGTTTAACTCCAGTTTTGGTACAGTTATTGCTGTATTTTGCTTTCTCAATCTTTTGGCTAGCTGATTTAGATTGCAGAGAGGATTCCTATTAGTGTCACAATCTTTTCCAGCAGAGAAACTTTCCAAAATTATAGTCTTACAGCTCAAATACTGAAAAGAATGCATTGCATTACTTCTAGCAGAGTTCCATCAAACAAAACTAAACAGTTACCTCTTTATTCATCTGTAACTCCTGTATGTTCCATAAAAAACGAAAACAGTTCTATGGGGCTTCTATAAAGGCCACATTTTTAGCATTTTCATGAAACCCCAACATTCCTATTCTTCTGCCTGTTCGAGCCCATATTAGTTTCTCAAGGTTACCACTATAAGAGCACATAACATCAGGACCTTATCACTGCTCACATCACATAACACCTCTGCCAAGAGCTCAGAATTCAGTTCATAATCATTCACAGAGAGGCCCTTTATTGCTGTGTGGGCAGCTCTTCTCCTACCAAATATCTGCTTTTGCAGCAAAGTAATAGACTTGCATTTTGCTCTCTGAGCATGTTGTTTATTCCCTGTGCTCTCCTATGTGAGGATGCAGAGATGTTCATTTTTGGGGGGTGCTACCTTAATATAAGTCAACTGCGGTGATGGGGCTGGATATATTCTTGGGGCCTGAAATCCCTGCATTAGCAGCTTGACAAAACTAATGTAGTCCCGTGATTCAGAAAAAAAAAAAGTAAATACAAAGTTTCATCCCACTAGTAATTTTGCAATTTGGATTACTGCCCAGATAAATCATTTGAAAACCAAATCCAACCTAGCAACTGTCTTGAAAATTGAGTAACCTCAGGTTCAACTGCATTAAAAAACTTCAGCTTCAGGCAAAACTGATGGAACAGCTCATTCACAGCATTTTCACCAAGCCCTGGCCCTCATTTTATGTTTTTCTTATTACGCATACGCAGTGCTGCAATTTACCAGCAGCAGAACTGAATTGCCACTAGCTGACTCTGCCCACATGCATTCAGCTTCATTGACAGCTAAGGACGCATGGCTCAATGCATATTCATTGCTGGATTGCCATTTCTCAGCTGTTAAAACAGCTGCATGAACAGCAACAAGCTTCACAACTTAAAACAGATGCAGCCCTTACAGGATACTTGGGCTCAGGGATGATCACAGATCACATCAGCAGGCTGGTATAAGCTGTGGACATGGTGCACTTATTGTGGTATTTTTGCACTCGAGCACGGCACTACCATAAGTGTGTAAGCTACATTAGCATTCAGACTGTAGCACAAGTGTGCTTTTCTAACATCTTCTGATCACTGCCACTTACCACATGTAGGTTCACGTCACAGAATGGTCTTGGGATGGATGAACCTAATTCCTTTGGATGGAGAGAGACCAGAAATGCACCACTAGTCCAGCTAATGGTACATGGGACCAAGCAATAGGTAATGAAAAACAAACCCTGAAATGCATATTGTGCATTTTAGGTCTTCGACACTGAGAATTTTGTTCAGCTCATCTGCTCTTCCCAGCCCAATCTGCACTCTAAAAGTACAAAGAGCTGAATGCACCTATCTGGCTTTGGGCTAGCCTGCAAATCAGGCAGAAATTCATGACATACATCCTGAAGTTGGGTAGTTTCTGTCCTCAGTGAACAAAACCAACTCCTTCGCAATAACGATCATTCCTCGCTTCAAAACAAACAAACAAAACACCTCAAGCAAACGCGTAGTATTCTATTTGGAAGGCCATTCTCCATTCTCTTCTGGGTCATCAGCTGAAAAAAGGCATTCAAGACCACATACTTACACATTACTTATTATTACTTATTACTTACACATTACTTATTATTACTTATTACTTATACATTGACAAATAAATAAACTACCCCAGTTTTTACTTGTTTGCAGGGCCAGAAAACCAAACGGTCATTCATACTGAGTAAACTCACTTATTGAGGTTACCATAGCTCTAATATTTGCAAGGGACATGGCTAGTGGGTATGATGGGGATGGGTTAGGATTAGATTCCATGATCTTAGAGGTCTTTTTCCAACCTTAATGATTCTATGATTCTCAGATTCTAGTTCTTTCCCTATTTGGAACATTCAATGCTGACCATCATGGAAAAATCAAGTTTTATTCCATCCTTACTTTTTTTTTAATCTGCCATTATCAAGTGTAAAGAAATGTACACCTGCCAGAAGAATTTGGCATTTGCTTTAAATTAGTGCAATAATAAGGAAACTGCATTTCCTTAAAATAATGTAATGCAAGGCATTTAATATGAAAAGGGATTCCTGAACATATTGTTTGCTCAGTGTGTTTCCAATTCAACCATTTTACTGCTGCTGCAATTCCACAGTAGATAACACTGTAGATACTGTTGTTGATAACACGAGAAAATACTATGTAGAAACTGTATTTCCTCTAGGAATTTCAGTACATATTTGCTCTGGTTCCTTTGCTGGCAATACAGTCCCTTCCTTCCTCCTCCATTAGTGCAAAAATGAGCTCTACATGTGACCACTTACAGAGTTGCGCCTAATTACATAAATGCACTAATTATACAGACTTTTGAAATGGTGAGAGACTTCAAAGTAGGTAAATTTTATATTGTGCTATTAAGAAAATCTATTTGATGATGGAAAATTCTGTAATATCATATTGCAATCTCCTGCATTGTAATTTTGCTTTCAAGTCAGTATTAATTTAATGACAAATAACTGCAGAGAATAATAGATTTGGGAAAGCAAACTGAAAGCTGGAAGATTTAGAGTGAGACAGTGGTCAGCAGATGTTAATAAATGGGAACAAAAAACAATTTGGAAAAGTGATGGATCTCAGGTAACCAGTGAGTAGAAAGAAGTTCAGCATGATAAATATGAATACCAAGCCTTCAGAAACTGCTCTGCTAATAGATATACACCTGAAAGACTGATCGTCCCCATGCATTCAGCTACTCACAAGAAAACATATATGCCATTGAATATTTGATTTATATGCAGAGCTATCCCATTGCTAGGAACAAATTGCAGGTTAGTTATCTGTAGTTCATCCCTTCACACACAAAATAATGCCAACAGTCCTGCAAACACAGATCAAGCTCAATGATCAACCAACGTCATGTATACGCTTATAAAAACCACATGCATATCCTTCCGTGCCTTGGTGCCTGCCTCTGATTGATACAGCATAACTCTTCAGAACAGATTTCTTTGTTTTAACATTAGATATTCACCAAATCCCCAAATCTTTAACAATGCTTACGTGGAATCGTAGCACAAGTGAATGCATGAAAGCTCACAGTACCATTTAATAGTTTATCTGTCGCACTGATGCCCTAGGTGAATAATTTATTTCTTGTAAGTTACATGAAGTCATATTTTTTTGCAGCAGACACTGGATGTTGCCTTGCAGGACCACTAGACAGATCAGACAGAAATTATAATGCAGCAACACTAAAGGACACAGTAATCTCTCTGTCTTTCATTAAACCCAGGCCTATAATAGCTTGCATGGCAGGGGATAGACAGAATTCATCTTCACTGAAAAACAAGACTGTGTACAGGAAAGGTAAATCAAATAATCATCCTTCTCTCACACATCGAAACAAACGGCCTTCTGAAGTCACTGAATGCCACATTTAAACAAAGGAATGTGGGGAATAAAAGCATCTCAGAACCAGCAGGTAGGAAATCCTAAGATCCCAAGTTGACATGCTGAGCAGGACTTTTCCCCAGAGTTCAAGAACTTTTGGGTCTGAGACACTGGCTTCACCCATCAGAGTATGGGGCCCAGATGCACTTCAGTAGCTTTGAGGACACCAAGCTTTGCTCTGAGGAGCCCACATGAAAAAAGTCTCTGAAAGACATTAAATTGTCTCTGTACAAGTAACTAAATACTTTCTTTTTTGCATCAAGTTGTCACGCACACAAACAAGCTTCTTCGTAACAACTGGAATTCAGAGCAAGTAAGATTCAACTTCAGTATTAGAGTGAGGACCTCCAACATCAACACAGAGAAAGGATGCAGCACGAGCAGCGATGGGGTGCTGTGAGAAATTTCCTTGACCTCTGATCAACATGGGAAGCACTGCCACACTCTGCCCAACATTACCTTTTGATATTCTTCCTTAGATTTCAAGGCAGCTTCCATCTGTTCTTGGGAAAAGGTGTAGATGGCTGAACGATACTGAGTGCCAATGTCATTACCTTGACGCATTCCTGGAGAAAGAAAATCACTCCATGAGGATCCTGCTCATAAGTGAATGAGTTGCAACATGTAAGCCTAGCAGACTCAAATTTAGGACTTTCCATTCTCCTGGGTTACAACTGTCTCTCATGTGCATATTCCATAGGTGTTTTTAGAAAGACCAAGTGTTTCTTTAGTTGAATAGTCCAGAGCAGATTCAATTCTAATGCTTCCTTTGAAACGATGTGCAAATGAAATGTGAATATTTTACATTTTGGTAAATCACACAGTAGTCAAATACAGATGTAAAGCCTCAAATAATCAAGCTGCAGTTACTGTAATCAAGGTACTTTTAAAATATTTGCTTTGAACCATGCAAACGCTATAAATAAAACTTTGATTTTATCAAGTGCTTAAACATTTTCTTGTGCTGGAGGATTACATCTTAATGAGAGAAATATCCATGGAGATAACTACCCATTCTCTTCTATTCGTAAACCATCACCTGATAACCCTGATACCTGAAACCCTGATAAAAACTAGCATGCACATACTGCTGAACCAAGTTTGGAGCAAAGTTACTAATTCACACCATCACCACCGTTACTTATGAAGAGAAGAAAGGATTCTTGTGAAGTCTGAACTCCAAAAAGGACTTTGGTAGAGGAACGTGCTAAGAAGGTTGGGAGAAGGTATGGATTTTAGAGTGAGCAACGCTTAGGAACAGCAACCCTTAAAGCTTTCTGGTGTCTGGCAGAAGTACAAAATAACGGTATAAATGAGCTCTCTACTAAATTCTATTTGCAACCCACATTTGATAATATGGATGGCAGAAGGCAGAAGTATATAATACATTTTATATTTAACATTATGAATAAAAAACCTAATTTTACACGCTCACTAAGTCCCAGAAACGACACCACAAATACATAACTTTGGTATAAGGATTAGCCCATTTACTGCTGATGCATTCATTTCAAAAACCTAGCTGCATGAATTTGCTCATGCACATATTTCCAAATTCAGAGCTAGACTCTACCTACAAAACTATAAAATAAAGGGTCCTATTCCCTTAAGCAGCTGCCCTGACACGGCTTGGCATGATGCAGTCATAGGGAGCTTCAGTGGACAAAGGCATTGCTGCCTTCCATCACTGTCCACTGCCATTCCCTCAGGCAGAAATTCTGGAAGCCAGTTTTGCTATGGATCATTCCATAAATGCTTTAGCATCAAGCATTAAAGCTGATCTAGAACTGCAGTTTTGCAGTTTCAGTCTTTCATAACCTTGTTCCTATCGTGCGTTTGGAGAAAAAACAAACAAACAAGCAAACAAAGAAACAAAAAAGCTTTTGCTTTTGATGTAACAAAACTTATTTATCGAAGTTGAGTGAGTGAAAAACCCATCTCTGAAGCAGACTCAAAAAAGCTGATTATTCCCAAATGTCCAAATGTCTACAGCTCAAGACAAAGTGGAAATCATTAGGACTCATCTCTGGACTGTCCTACACTGCAGAAGTCCCTCTGAAGATCAGCATCAACATGTCAGGACTACAGAGAAAACGAGACGCAGAAATATCCTAAAAGATTCATTTGAACTAAAAGCCCATTCAATAACCAACAACACTTACAAGTGAAATTGATTCTGAAAAATCCTATGGAGTTTTCACATTGTTTGGGTTAGGCTTTAAGCACTAAAATGTTACATTGCTACACATAATAACAACAACAACGTTCTTCATCATTACTTAATAGCAAGCTCTGCAGGGCACATAATATTTTCCTTGTTTATTTACAAGTTATTTTAGGATGGTAGAGAGTGACTACAAAGCCAGTGCTAAGGAATAGTTTGGCGTAAAATGAATCCAGGGCAGCTAAGCATTAGTTTTGCCAGGATATGTTAATGGTGATTTATGTTTGTACTTAAGTGTTGGCATTCTACAGATCTGTTCATTGCTTAGCAAACCAATTGAGAACTGACTGGGGAGCAGATAGTAAAAATCTCTGTAAATGGACGATTACTACCTGGTATGACAGTTTCTAGCATGCAAGAGTGCATTATAGTATGAGTTTCTGTTCATGCTACTCTGAGTGAGAAGGTAAACAAGATCATTTGATATATGCACATGCAACCATTACATAGAGATAAGAAAGTGATCAGTTCAGTTAATTTATTGAAGAGGAGAACTGACTTTGATTTATAAATGCAAATAGGGAAGTAACCTCAAAGACAAGGCTCTTTAGTCTTGCCAAAACTGCATAATAAGATGGAGCAATTGAAAGCAAAAGAATTCAAAATCCAGACGGGAAATAAGACAACATCAAAATAGTGAAGAGCATTCATCGTGTGAACACTGTATCAATACCCCTTCTTGATGGTTTCATAACAACTTGTACCTAAATCTATCATGATAAGTAGCTAGCACATAATCTGCCAAAGCCACAGAGGTTACAAGATACTGAAATAAAACAAATTCCATGTGCGCAGAATAATCAAGTACCACTGTTACTATTGTTATTTGTTATTGCTATTTGTAATGTACTTCACACGTGCAAACTTACTTCTCAAAGGTCCATCATGGATTTTTTAAAACCCTCTGGCAACTCTTCCTTGCTGAGATTCACTAACTCAATGAGTAGCAAACATGGCAGGAAATTCAATTTAGTAAACAACTGTGGTAGGATGATTGAGTTTAACTATCTTGTCTTTGTCTGAAAGAATTGCTACTAAATCAGAAATGATCTCTGCTTGGCGATCTAAAAATCCCACTGTGTCATCTCTAGTTAACTCTCCTTCCTTTGCTGGAATGTCATTCTTAGTTTGTCTGTCGTGCCACGCTGTCTCACTGTGTTCAAACAATACCACAGCTATGCACATTAGGCTTCAGATAGGAATGAGAAAATATGAATAATTAATTTAATAAAGATGCTAAAGTTATTGGAAGACACTGTGTGCTGCTCAATCAGAAGCTATTCATATCAGATTGTCAGCTTTGTTGCCACTTATTCCAGCTCCTCTGGATGCATGTTGGACTCCTCTTTTTAAGGGATGCAAATGATTTTTCTATTAATTCCAAATTGAAAAAGTGAATCAGGTTTGTGTAAATCCCCACACTGGAATAAGAAATAATTCCTAGAGAACATGCGCTGAGCATCTTCAGTACAGTATGATCTTCTGCACAGAGGAAGGCTGATTGCCTCTAACTGTCCTTCTGCAAGATGCCTTACAGCCATTCTGTGTGCAAAACCTGCTAACGCAGGGACAGAATTTATGGTTGTTGCAAACTTTTTTCCTCAAGGATGTAACACATGGGGTTCAGACCCTGTCAGTAGGGCCTGAACTTTCTCAGCTTTCAATACAGCATGACAGAACCGTAGAGGTGGGAAGGGAGCTCTGGAGATCATCTAGTCCAACCCCCTGCTAAAGCAGGTTCCCAGATGCCTGGTCTTTTATTCTGTAACATGTACGAAACATAGGGATGGTGGTGGTTCGGAGAAATCAAAGTTATTTACCTAAGATGTCAATTATATTGCAGTTTTCCAAAATTAAATTGAAGGTTTACTAAAGTGAACATTAAATCTACTCACAAAGCATTTGAAGCACT
The DNA here is from genome assembly GCF_019238085.1 of Lagopus leucura. Taxonomy (NCBI): domain Eukaryota; kingdom Metazoa; phylum Chordata; class Aves; order Galliformes; family Phasianidae; genus Lagopus; species Lagopus leucura. The sequence continues at coordinate 4,207,367 of NW_024962287.1, forward strand.
GTCTTTTGACACTCTCATTATTAGACATCGCTAACCACAAAGGGATGGGAATGAAGAAGATCCTGAGCAAGCTATTTGCCAGATCAACCCACGTATGCAACTGTATGCAACAACAGCATTTAGAAGAATCTGCTGCAGAGTAGAAGAATTAACTGCAAGCTATACACATCCTGCAATCCACTGAAACTTCAAAAGAGGACCACTTTTTACTCCATACATTTTAATGAGATATCCATACTTGGCTTTGGCCTTTCCTGACTCTCCTATTCCTTGTAAGACCATCACAAACCTCTTCATATTGTTTTTTTGGGAGAGAACGATTGATTCTGCAACTGTAGAGTTTCAGATGTTTCCAATTTTTTTGCAAACTTTCAGACGCAACCATAAAACATAAGTGAAATAACTCTGTAATGACATATATTTAAAAGTAAATCTAGATAGCCAACTACTGAACTACATTCATCAACCAAACGATGCTCCAAAGACACTGTTTATGGAACAGTTTACATGCTGACACCTGAAGACATTTGTTCCTTCCATTTTTAAATCCTATGCCAGACCTAGGTGGATATTTTCATCCATCTGCCTCTTACAAGTACAGACATCTACTTAAGATTCTACAACGTTGGTGGTACCAACAGATCCAGACAGCAATTTTCACAGGTTTCTTATGCACTCTTACCAATGTTAAGGTTTGTCACCTGTAGATTTTTGATTATCTACTGTTGTTTTCTTAGGAGCAATTAAAAGGAGCGCTGGATTTGGGCTCTTTATAAACCTGTTGTAAGCATTAATACAGACCTGTAGAACAGCTGAGGTTGGAAGGGCTCTCTGGAGGCCATCTGTGGTCCAGCCTCTGCTCAAGCAGGGACAGACACCCACAGCAAGTTGCCCAGGACCATGTTTAGGCAGCTTTTGGACATCTCCAATGATAGAGACTCCATAACCTCTCTGGGTAACCTGTGTCAATGCTCTGTCACTGTCAGGAGGGCTTGTTCACTGTGAAGATCAGAAATTCTATGTTTAAAGACAACCCGGCAGAGTTTCAGGGGCTACCCAATGTCCCTGCTACGAAGCAGATGAAGTTACAACCTGGGTGATTTACCTGCTTCTTATCTGGTGCAAGAGGATGAAGAGTAGAGACAAGTCCTTGAGCTCCATGTTTGGTCCCACAGCACCCAGAACCCCTTTGGTCGGTCCAAAGTTTGCAAGATCACTCTGTTTCATCTGGCTGTAAGACAGTGACTGGCTAAAATGCAAATATCTGTCTCCCTGAGCAGGACATGAGGAACACATCCATCAGTAACAGGAACAAATACATCCTGGAGTCAAAAGGCTGGCACTTGCTGTTGATACCTGAGGCAAAGAAAACCAGCCTTCATGCTGAAGACAACACTAAAATTCTCCCATCAAAGGGATGCTTAGGTACAATGGCTGATTTTAGAACTGACAGACAAGCACAGAGTTTGCATTCCTCTGGCAAGACAGAAAATTACACGGTTTTGGATCAGGCTGCATGATGCCAAAGAGCACAAGCCCAAAGCCCAGTGCCTGGCATTAGCCAGTCTTTGTAAGCTCTTGTCTCTGGAGAACCAGGATGGATGAAGGCGTTTGGAGCTCTAAATGTATTTAAATCTTGGGCACGGATCATATTTAGGAATTTCACTTTGGCTGACCAAGCATCTCAGTGGTTCACAGTCTGGAGACTGGAGCTCTGGAGACCACAAAATTTCTCCGCTGTGCCAGCAGAGATTAGAACACCAATGAATCAAGAAATGCCCCAAAGAGCTGACTGCTCTCAAACAGCTTGCTCTGACCACCTCTGATAAGTAGGAGAAACAGAAATTTGTGAGCACAGGAATGGCAGCTGTAGTGCTACCTCAGCTTCTGCAAAAGATTGAGAGTGCCATGCAATGAAAGTATACATATAGATTGCCACTAGAGAAATCATCATTTCCCAAAATGAAGAAAACAGTCAAAGAAATGACTCTAAACGACTCTTACCAACAATCTGATATCACCTGAAGCACCTGGGTAGTGCTTAGACTTAGTTTGGGTCTCCCATCTTTCCTTTGGTATTAAAGTAGCAAGTATCAGCTCTTCTTTGATTTGGATGATCAGAACACATGAAAGCATCCCTGCTTCTATGCAGCTGGTCAGAGCTTTCACTTCCACATTTTCTATGCCTTGTGAAAGTTATTATGTATTCCTGGCCTAAGAGTTGCTCCTTTAAAGCAGCTGTCCTGCTATCATACCAAGCTTGAACTTGTATTGAGATGCTTCTTACGTGGTGCTTGTCCTTCCTCTCTAACTTCCGGGCATCTTATAGGCAGTAAGAAATAGGTAAACCCAAAGCATTAATAACAACATGTAATTCCCTCTTTTTTTTTTTTTTTTTTTTCCTTTAGAAATGGAAAATTCCCTGCAAACATACAGAATCTTTCCAAACAGTGATTTTTGAGTATATTCCTATGGAGGAATGATGCAAAATATACTTTATTTCTTTCTAAATCAGGAATTTCTTCTGAAGACTCAACCCTCTAATGACTTAAAAGTAATACTTGTGCAACACTCCTTCTCTTCTCTCCATTTAAAAATAATAAAAGAAAGTAATGGCATCATTAGTCAACCGTGCTCTTCACAGAGTATCCCAAGCAAAATGGAGATAAATGACTGAGGTCTGTTACTGTCTTCTGTGTCACCTAGTGAAATTTTAAAGGGCAGTTCATAGCTCTTATTTTTATCTCTTTTTTTTTTTCTTTTCCCTGAGATTTATAGGCTTTCCTGCAGCCGTCACTTATTTTCTTAGACCCACAGAAAGCTGATATACTGATTAGTCATTTTCTTTCCCCCAATCAATGCTTGCTGAATTAACACTAACATAACTCCTTCCTCCAGCTCATCATATAATTATTTAGTAAAAATCAATTGCGCCATGTCACCCTGGCTTGATGTCATCACTCACTGTAATGATTACATCCATACAGTTTAAAAGTTGCCAAGGGAAAGTAGAACTCTTTATGGCATATGATTAAAGGAGAAAAATGTTAATAGAAAAGAAGGTAGTGACTGCCCTGTGGATTGAGAGTTCTTGATGAATTTCAAGGTGCTGGAGCACGGGAAGGATAAATGAGATATGAAAGAGCTTCTGCAGAAGGTTACAATCCAATAATGAGTTTGTACACATTAAAGGGAACGTACTATCAATAGGAAACAAGCTTTCCAGAGCTTTCAGTACTGGAGGTTTTCAGTGTCAAGAAAGATACTGCAGTTCTGGTCTTTCCCATTTGGTTTGGGACCAAAGCTTTCCCTATAAATTCTGACTTGTATGTGTACTTAGATCATCATGTCTACAATGTTTTTTAAATGAAAACATAAATATAGCTTCAGCTGCAAAAACGTCTGGTGACAGGCATTTTTTTTCTTTAATCTTTATCAAGTCACAAGATTGCCAGGTTTTCTGGTGCATCTTTAAAGCTAAAATAGAATTGAGGATATGCTGGTGTAGGAAGGGGTCTTGTGGACATCTCTAGTCCAACCCCACTGCTCAAAGTAGTGTCAGTTCAAGTGGGCTTCCCATGATCTCATCCCCTTCCATTCAGAATATCTCCAAGGATGAATGCATCACAGAATACTTCCTTAGGATTGCCAACGCTGGTGTAAATGATCTTTGTCAAGAACAGCCTCTAAACACTCACTGGATGAAATAACAGAAGCTGTAGACTTAAAGAGAATTTTTTCTGACGACAGATTCATCATTAATGCCACAGCATACCCCAAAGTATGGACACACAGGAGAACACACTCCTTCATTTTTAGTGATAACATTCTGTGGAAATGGGATGAATTGCTGCCACGATTCATAATTTGATGCAACAAGAAACCTTATCTATTCCCATCACCGATGGCCAACACACTGCTGCAACCAAAGCAAAGTAACAGTAGTATACTCACTGGGGATCTGTCTCTAATCTATTCTCTTTCCTTATTTTTATAGCATTATTATTCTATAGCTATGAAGATTGCTTCTCAAGATAGTTCAAGCATTTTACACAATTAGAAAGTCCGAATGAAGGCTTTGAAAGAGAATCACAGAATCATAGAATGCGTTGGATTGGAAGGGTTCTCAAGGATGATGAAGCTCCAATCCCCCCACCACATGCAGGGCCACCAACCTCTACATTTCATACCAGCCCAGGCTGCCCAGGGCCCCATCCAACCTGGCCTTGAACACCTCCAGGGATGGACGGGGCATCCACAGCCTCTCTGGGCAGCTGTTCCAGCACATCATCACTCTCATGATAAAGAACTTCCCCCTGACATCCAACCTAAATCTTCCCTCCTTCAACTTAAAACCATTTCCCCTTGTCAAGATTTCCCTATATGCTTAATTATTATTTAAATCAGACATAACATTGTTTGAATGCATTTTTGAATGCTCTTTGACCTGTGAATGAAATGGATGATCTAACTGAGCCCACGTAAAACCACAGTTTAATTATTAACGAGTGTCACAACGAATTGAATGCTACTGGAGGACAGGAACTTTAATCCATTTCTAATTATTAATTGATAATACACCTTTACCACTAGTGCACAGAACAGGCAAGTGGAATGGAGAGTGTATGTGCGAGTCATCCTTCATGGCAGACAAATTTTTTTGCTTAACTGTCATTAGAAGTTATATGATTAGTTTTTGAAAGGTTTTAGACTTCTGTCATAAACAGACATTAGGCCCCATCAGAGATGCCTTCTCTTAAAAATCTTTCTCAGGGCTGGATGAAGTTGTGGCAGGAGTGAAAGCCATAACTTTTAGCAATTCTTGATGTAACTGATGCAGCTGGAATTAAGCTTCCAGGCTTAGACAACCAAAAACTGACTGCACACACATGGTTGAGGTGAGTCCACCATGTTACTAGATTTCCATTATCAGCCATGGAAGCTCCATGGAAATATCTATATCTATGTGGCTCTAATTCAAGCTTTATTCCACCTGACATGTCTATGCTGGCCAGGGAAATCCAACCTAAGTTGGTAGTATTCAACACCAAATAAATGCATGGAGCAGAGATATCTGCAAAAGCCTGGAGGACATGATGTGAGGCATATGGGAGCCCCACATTTTCTAAAGCACTGCTGACAGGCAGAATGCACACAGGTTCTGGTGAGGCAAAAGATATCTCTGTTTAGACATCTGAGTTGGGCCATCATTGCCCCGTTCTTCATGGACTCACACTGCTGTAATGCTTACAAAAAGCTGAACAACTACTGATAAAGTGAGCAAATATAACTAAGAAATGCAGAAATTCTGATCGGGAATTAGCTCAGCAGAGCTCAGCAGTGGGATCTCACAGATTCGTTATTGTTCTCTTCATGTGCCTTCTCCTTTCTCTTCTAAATCTCTTCTAATCTAAACCTGCTATGATCCACTAGGTGTTACTGCAATAGTAATAAAAATAATTAGAGATAATAAAAATTACAGTGTTGTCATTTGCTTTTATCAGCAGATAAACTCAGGGGACACTGCTCTCTTAAAATACAGACAAGTATGCTCTTATAAATATGCAAGAGAAAATTGCAAGCAGAGAAAAACAGTCATTCACTGAAAATACTGTTGTTTAGAATAGAGTCGGCTTTGACCTCTTGTACCTAATTATACATGAAAACAAAGATTAAAAGCCTACTAATAATCACCATAAACTATGATTAATGATACCACGCTTCAGTGCCGCGGATTTCTAGACCCAAGTGCAGTAAATTCACAAGTGGGTTACTTGAAGAAGAAAAGAAATGTTTGGTTTCATTTTGTTCTAATTTTGTTTAATTGTACAAACATTGGAACCGTTCATCACAAAATTCTGCAGGAAAAAGGCCGTAGTTTACCCTTTTCTAATACTGTAAATGCAAATGCAGAAGTAGCTGCCATTATTCACACCGCATGCACTTTGATTCCTTTGAAATTTGAATGCTAATGATGACACTCAAACATTGAGAAGTCCAAATGTTCCTTAAGAACTCACTGAACAAATAAACAAACTTGAATTAAAACGAATATTCCCTTACTCTTCCTTTCCTCCTCCCCTCTGTTACAATCACATCTACGCTGCAATTGTGAACTGATGCAGAAGGGATCTCAAGGAATCATGGAATGGCTTGGGTCGGAAGGAACCTCAAGGATCATCAAGCCCCAACCACCAAGGAAACTTGTAAGAGAACAGATGCATTTTCCAAAATTGTTCTTAGCAGATATAGAAATCATAAACAAACGGAATTCCTTCAGGTGAGTGGTAGATGCATGTTTTGTGTGGCATAACAGTCACCACATTACCCTCAATGGAATAAAAGACTAATACCACGGCCTTTCTTATCTTCAAGGTACCGTTTTACTTAGCAATACTGAAAGTTTGCTTTTAGTAGTTCTGGAAAACTGGATAACACATTGTTGTCATAAATGAAAGAAATAAACCACTAGTAGTTTAAAGCGAAGAAGAAATCAGAACCCAGATGGAATTTTGCCCTTGAGCCAGAACTGCTTCACTTCATAATGCAAATTCTTCAGCAATCTCAGCAAGCACAACACTGGCTAATGCTTCCCTTCATTAAAAAAGATGCAAAGTCAAATCTCAGCTTCTCACTGTGCCAAGGAAAACAACAGCTACTAAACTGGAAATTTAGGTCAGAAAAAGTCTATTCTAATTTATACGGATAAAAAGAGTATAATATGCAAATAAGGTCATGTCAGCTGAAGTTCCTGGGGACGCAAAACAGCCTTATAATAAGTATTTTTAATGCGTATTTTGTTCTGGAGGAAGGACAAAAAATGGGAACAGCATATCATTAGGCATTTCAGTTCTTGAGAGAAAAGAAGTTGCATTCTCAAAGTGCAACAGCAGTGAAGCATTACTGACAAAGAGTATTTTTGTTACTTGCTTCGCAAAAAGTATAGACCACAGATATGTATGAAGAGATTATGGACAGGAGACCACTAAATTGGTTGCTGGAGGGATGGCTAGACACCAGAAAAATATGTCCCAACAGTGAGATTTCATAGGATCATAAAATAGCTGGTGGACCATAAAGGACCTCAAGGATCACAAATGGCCTGGGTTGGAAGGGACCTCAAGGATCATGAAGCTCCAACCCCCTGCCACACGCAGGGCCGCCAACCTCCACATTTCATAGCAGCCCAGGCTGCCCAGGGCCCCATCCAACCTGGCCTTGAACACCTCCAGGGATGGACGGGGCATTCACAGCCTCTCTGGGCAGCTGTTCCAGCACCTCACCACTCTCACAGTGTGAGACACTCTGACATCACTTCCCGCTGACATCCAACCTCAATCTTTCCTCCTTCAACTTAAACCATTTGCCCTTGTCCTGCTGTTATCAACCCTTTCCAAGAGTTGATTCCCCTCCTGTTTGTAGGCTCCCTTTAGGTACTGAAGGCTGCAATGAGGTCACCCCACAGCCTTCTTTTCTAGAGGCTGAACTAGCCCAGCTCCCTGTCTTTGTAGGGGAGGTGCTCCAGTCCCCTGACCACCTTTGTGGCTCTCCTCTGGACCCTCTCCAACAGCTCCCTGTCTTTCTTTTACTGGGGGCTCCAGACCTGGACACAGTGCTCCAGATGGGGCTCACAAGGGCAGAATAGAGGGGGACAATCACCTCCCTGTCCCTGCTGGCCACCCCTCTGCTGATGGAGCCCAGGACACCATTTGCTTTCCGAGCAGCAAGAGCACACTGCTGGCTCATGTTAAGCTTTTCATCCATCAGGACCCCCAGGTCCTTCCCCACAGGGCTGCTCTCAAGGACCGCTCCTTCCAGTCTGTACGGATGCCTGGGATTCCTCCAGCCCAAGTGCCAAACTCTGCACTTTGCTGTGTTGAACCTCATCAGGTTCACCCAGGCCCACCTTTCCAGCCTCTTGAGGTCCCTCTGCATGGCATCCCTTCCTTCCACGATGTCAACCGCACCACTCAGCTTGGTGTCGTCAGCAAACTTTCTGAGGATGCATTCGATTCCATAGTTGATGTTATTGATGAAGATGTTACAGAGCACCGGTCCCAAGACAGAGCCCTGGGGGACGCTGCTCGTTACCACCCTCCACCTGGACACAGAGCCATTGATGACCACCCTCTGTCTGCAGCCCTTTCTACCAGTTTCTTATCCCTCAAGTGGTCCACCCATCAAATCCACATCCCTCCAATTTGGAGATAAGGATGTGGTGGGGGACCGTGTCAAAGGCCTTGCCCAAGTCCAGGTAAGTGACATCGGTCGCCTTTCCCTTGTCCACCGATGCCGTCACTCCATCACTGAAGGCCACCAGATTGGTTAAGCATGACCTTCCCCTGGTGAAGCCGTGCTGGCTGTCTCAGATTACACGCTCATCCCTCATATGATCAAGCATGTCATCCAGGAGGATCTCTTCCATCACCTTCCCAGGCACAGAGATGAGACTCACTGGCCTGTAGTTCCCCAGGTCCTCCTTGCTCCCTTTCTTGTAAATGGGAGTGATGTCACCCTTCTTCCAGTCACCCAGGACCTCACCTGACAGCCACGACTTTTCAAATATGATGGAGAGTGGCTCGGCAACCACCTCAGCCAGCTCCTTCAGAACCCTGGGATGCAGCCATCCGGCCCATAGACCTGTACGCATTCAGTCTCATGAGGTGGTCTCGGACTTGTTCTGCCCTTACAGTGGGGGGGATTTACTGCCCTGGTCCCCACCCAGAGGTTTAGGGATGCAGGGCTCAGGGATGTGAGAAATACTGGAATCCTGGCCACCAGTGAAGACCGAGGCAAAGAACTCATTCAGTACCTCAGCCATTTCTTCATCCATTGAAGCTGGTTCTCCCTTTACATTTACCAGAGGAGGCACACGAGCTTTGACCTGTCTCTTCTGGCCAATGTACCTGTAGAAAGTCTTCTATTTGTTTTTCACATCCCTTGCCAAGTTCAGTTCTGCCTGCGCCTTGGCCTTCCTGATCCCACGTCTGTAGGTCCGGATGACATCCCTGTATTCTACCCAGGTGACACAGCCTTGTTTCCAGAGCTTGTACGCACCTTCCTTTGCCCTCAGTGTGCCCAGCAGGTCCTTGCTGAGCCATGCCAGTTTCCTACCTCCTCTGCCTGCTTTCTTATTCATAGAAATGGAGGGCTCTTGTGCTCTCACAATGGCATCCTTGAAGAGTAGCCAACTCTCTTCAATATCTTTGTTTTTAAAAACAGCATCGCAGGGAATCTTGGCCAACAGTTCATTGAGAACCTTAAAGTTTGCTCTTCCAAAGTTCAGGGTCCTGACGCCACTCTTTGCCAGGCCCACATCCCTTGAGATCACGAACTTAACCAGGGCGTGCTCACTGCAGCCCAGGCTGCCTCCAACCTTAATCTCCATAATCTCCATAAATCTCCAACCCCCTGCCACATGCAGGGCCACCAACCTCCACCAGACCAGGCTGCCCAGGGCCCCATCCAACTTGGCCTTGAACACTTCCAGAGACGGGGATCCACAGCCTCTCTGGGCAGCCTGTTTCAGCATCTCACGACTCATTTGGTAAAGAACTTCCCCCTGAGACCCAATCTAAACCTTCCCTCCTTGAGGTAAGAGCAGAAATTAGAATATATACCGTATTCCCATTGTTGAGTATCCAGTCCTGCATGAACCAATATACATTTATCATCACTGAGTATCAGTACATCAATTTCCACGGCTTTTTCGATTTATCAACCCAGAGCTGGGTTTTATTCCTTTCCTCCAAGAGCCTACTGGCATCGTCTTTACCACAGATTTAATTAGTATCCTCTCCACTACATCTTCTAAGTCATTAATGAAAATATTGAAGAATATGGGACCAGGAATGGCTCCCGAGGGGGTCTGTAATTATATTTTGAATATATTTAATGTGCCTGGTGACAATAGGTTTGTGTTTCTGCTGCTTGTGATAATGCTGAAACTATCAGGGCTTTTAATTACATCTGAAGTAGATGGCAAAGGTGTTTGTGCATCAATCTGAGACTCGAAGATTTCATTCAAATTATAAAGGGAAGAGATCCACAGAAATAAAAAAAAAGTCAAAAATGAATATATTTTACATGGAGAGATTTTTTTCCCCTTCAATCTCTAAATCAAGTTACAGGCCTGTAGCAGAATACATAATGTTAGTTTAGGGTCGCTGCAGCATTTTTTATGTGTACAGCTGTTCTTCCACTGGTGTAAGTAGACACATCTGCTCATTAGCAATACAATGTCATTTCCAGTGTCTAATTTTAATTATTTGCAGATGATAGATTCCTTATGTGATGTCTAAAAAAAGTACAGTCCTTCAAAACTGGTGAGAAATAAATATACCCTCTGCAACTAAAACGGGTCAGCACAACGAAAACCAGATATTAATCTGGAGAATTCATGTATCAGCACTAAGGCTAAATGCCAAACTGTTTGGAAGGTCACAGGGAGGAGAAACAGCTCATACATCTCTTCTTTATTGTGGATACAAAAGACTTATGGACTAAGAGATGCTCTGAATGAATCTGGCAGGTGATGAGTTTGTTGTAGTACAGATGGTCCTTAACTGCTGGAAAAATATCAGTTCTGCTTCCATTTCCTGGACAAACACAGGCAAGATAAGGACTTCTTCATGACAGAAAGGACGAATGAGACTACTTACCGCTAGCTTTGGTTTTCTGTATACTCAAGGAATGAGTAGAAGTCATTTTCTAGAAGCTCTTAGGCAGCGATGGCCATGGCTATCTTTGCCCTACACCCTTGTGCCAGAGGGCTGCTAAGGCCATTGGGCCCTGCCTTCCCCTCAGCTCCTTCAGCTACCAGAAATACAAACAGAAGCCAGAAGCAGCAATGAAAGACAATAGGATTTGTGTACAGAGAGAGAATTGAGAACTGTCGTAGCTGGGAAGCACTGGATACTCTTGATAAAGGAGCAGAACTACGGAAACAAGCATAAAGTTTTCAAGAGAGGAAGGTGCTAAAGGAGATGAGTGGATTTTTCATTTGCTCCAGGTATGTTTTCAAAAGGAGGGAACAGTATTTGGGCTTTTTTTCTGCTAAGAAGAAACGTATGACTATTGATGTGGCTCTGAGGGACATGGGGTAGCAGGCATAAGGGCGACTGGGTTATTGGTTGGACTTGATGAACCTAGTGGTCTACTCCAACCTGAATGATTCTGTGATTCCATGATTTTATGAAAACAACAAAGAATCATCCTTTAAAGCTGCCTCAGATTGAGCTGAAATCTTTAACACATGTAAGACTTCAATCTTCCAAAAGATCAACATAATTATGAATAGCACCATGCTTAACAGCCATCCTGCTTGCACCATGACAAACTGATTCCTCCAATATCATAAAGATGTTTCCAGAGACTTGGAGAAATTGTTTCTGACTCCCCTCAGAGTAGTCAAACTCTCTGATTAGATAAAATATGACATTTTCTTCCCCGAACATAAGTAAAGTTGGGTTTCCCAACTGGCTCACACATTGGCAGGCACTGCTGGTGCCAGAAGGGCAGTCTCACTGGCAGTTGTGCTTCTGGCAATGAAAGTCCAGGCTCAAAGCTATATTTTAGTTCATGCAGGGTTACTTTTCAGCTTGATCAGAGAATTTTTTTGTGGCTTTCAGTGTCAGCACGAAGAAAGACGTGGCATCCTCCAGACAGGTCAAAAACTAGCTTCCAGAAAACGTGAAAACAGGCTGAGGCACAACACAAACTGATGGGCTGAAAGTGGACACACAGCATGGAGGTGCCAGCAAATCCATTGTAAGGATGCAATTTGGAGGAGATGGCCAGGCTTATAACCAAAAAAAAATTTGGAAGGCTCTAAGAAAGGCACCTTTGATGCAAAAACAGGGCAGTACGGAATCTGCTCTGTGCCTCTGTAAGTCTACAAAGCAATGCACAAAGCAGACAGCTGTAAGACTCTCCAGCAGTATTTTTAGCATAGGACATTCACCCTCTTTTACTGTATCAGCCACAAAGAAGCAACCACCTCAAGCACTTCTAGAGTTGTGTAGAGCATTCCCGTTATGGATAAGATTATTCCTAGGAGAGAAGGAATGCTGATCTGTGCAGTAGAGGCTGAACAGAGATGACAGCCATATGCCACTTGGCAGAATTCGAGGGTTTGTTGCTTTTTCAGTATCCCGAATGTAATGAATTATAAAATACAGCCTAAATTAATAGTCAAGGAGGACTTTATCAGGGCCCCACACTTAGGAGATGCTCATTTGGGAGAATCTCTTTCAACTCACAGGCTGTTTGACTGATCAAAGGTTCTTGCTTTTCAGTAGTCTTCTGTATAATACTCAGACTCAAGAGCTCCATGAAACAAGAGCCAGGCTGCCTCCCAGAGAAACCTTGAATCCCAGTGAGATGTCTGCCTCATCTTGAAGGCAGGAGGTCCAACTGCTTGGAAAGCAGGAACTTCTGAATATTAATATGCTTTTTCAACAATGAATGATAGGACTGCCCATCTGTATCCTTTAGCAAGTTGGTGCCAACTAGATCGATACTTGAAAGATCCTTAATTGCAAGTGAATCTGAAACAATACAAGCGAATATTTCCATATTTGATGTTTAATGACACTGGGACAACCAGACCAGTCCATTGTTTCGGTGGGGGATACGAGGGCTTAAATGGAATTAACCTGACTTCTGGGGGAAAGATAAGGCAGTGCCACAGACAAAGCTTTTGTATTTCTGAGTGAGCATTATACTCAGAAAGTCCAGCACTTGCTGGCTGTATGAGACACTGGATTCATCCAAGGAGTGTGCTGAATTTCATGAATAAGAAATCTTTCTAATTTAACTGCTTAGTAAAAGCCTTCCTTTTGACAGACTGAGCTGCATTCCCGCAAGGCTGGCTAAATAAGACTTTGCACATAGCTGAATTTCAGGAAAGAAGAAAAATATCACAGGTCAGGGAGATAATTCTCACTTTGTATCTTTACAGAAAACCACATTTCTCATAGCAAGATAAAAGCAGGGAGCGGGGTGCAAAAAAGATGAAGAAATAATTCCACCTTACCAAGCTTCTAGTGCTAACTGCCACAACTTGAAAAAGATACACAGCATACCATCCCTATCCCACAGGACAAAGAAACTTGAAATTGGGCACTAGTGGTTTAGTTTTTCTCAAATCAAGAAAGGCTATAGAGATGTAGTGAGCTTTGCAGAGACACTGAACAGAGTTTAGCATTAAGCAATCATAAAAATACATAGGTAAAGCAATCTGCCCACATCAGCCGTGTCTAGAACACAAGAAGGCTTCAGTGACTGCCATCATCTCTGCAGGTAAAGTGATGCTCTTGCTTTTTGCAAATTATTACAAAAGAACCACTTGGAACTTCTACTGAGTCAAGCTAGGATGAATCATAGAATCACAGAATCACAGCATGGCCTTGGTTGCAAAGGCCCACAATGCTCATCCAGTCCCAACCCCCTGCTGTGTGCAGGGTCACCAACCAGCAGCCTGGGCTGCCCAGAGCCACATCCAGCCTGGCCTTGAATGCCTGCAGGGATGGGGCATCCACAGCCTCCTTGGGCAACCTGTTCCAGTGCCTCACCACCCTCTGGGGGAAAAACTTCCTCCTAATGAAGGCTTAGCTGTGTTTATACCAGGCACCACAGAGCCACACAGATTCCTGAGGTAGCTGTGAATGACTTGGGTATGCACACTGCAGCATCATGCAGAGATATTAGCTTACATCCCAGAAGGAATACGGTCACATTAGTGTGGCTCTGTGCCCGGGCTAATTAGGTGATGTTTCCTCAGTTGCCAGAAATCAAGAAGTGAATCATACATCTGCCAGCATCCAACCTTCTTCTGAAAGCACTGACTGGAACTATTCTGAACCTCAGTTATGTGAGGATGTAAAGTGAATACAAAGATATTATTATTATTATTTTGTTTTAAAGTCAGAAGGAATCTTAAGTTCATTTACCACAACTACTACATTATGCCCAGTACTCGTACTTCAGCCAACCTAATGCACTGAAGCTTTTTAGAGATCAAGCTATTGCATCTGTGCCACATGCAGTGACCAACCAAACACAGTCCCAGGCAAGACTACAGCAGTGGCAGAGAATTGGTTAGGTGGTAGTTTCCCTGAGTATATCAACAGAGATCCATTCCTCACGCTGCTTTGGAAGGCTAGGTTCCTAGCTCTGGCAATTGGGATGAATCCAATGGATGAGTAAAACACAAAGAGGCCAGGTTATGGCCAATCGCTGACAATCCAAATTAAAAAGAACAAAACTAGAACTAACCAGTGATAGGATGGGGTAAAATTCCTTACTGAAACCTACAAGCAAACCACAAAGGCCCTGAAGAATGATGTGAAGACAGGTATAGCCTCGGAGCTAGTGTTTCAAGGATGGTGCAAGCACATCATTCTGATCACAAACAGAAAGGAAGGGGTTGATCAAGGAGGCACATAAATCAGCACATCCCAGTACATGCCATTGCCACCACACATAGGCAGAGCTTCTCAGGAATTGAATCGAGCTCCTCTTTCAAACGATAAATGATCTCATTTTAAAGTCTTGAAATGACAATGATGGAAAAAGAAACCAGTGCTTAATTACACTGCAAGCTGCAAAATTATTTCATTCCGAGGTGAAACTTCTCAAACTTGAATGTCCAGCTATTGGATTTTGTCATGGTCCATCAGTGGTTGGACTGTCAATCTCACAATGATGTTTGACATTTGAAGGTGTCCTTTTCCTGTTCTATAATTCTTGGTAGGTCAACACAGAAACCACATGAAATTTTTCAAAGAAAGGCAACAAAGCAGTGAAGAGACTGGAACATAGACCCTAAGTGATAGGAGGAGTGGATGAGTACACTGGGATGGGTCAGTCTGGAGCAGAGGAGCTCAAGGGAGACCTCATTGGTTTTTCCAACTCCTGAAAGGAGGTTGTGGTGAGGTGGGGGACAGCCTCTGCTCCCGGGTAACAGCACTGGGACAAGAGGTAATGGCCTCAAGCTGAATGAGAAGAGGTTCAGGTTGGATATTAGGAAACATTTCTTCTTAGAGAGTGGTTCCAACACATTGGAACAGGCTGCCCAGGGAGGTGGTGGGGTCACCATCCCTTGAGGTGTTCAAGAAAAGGATAGATAGAGCACTTAGGAACACTGGTTTAGAGGGCATGGTGATCTTGGGCTGACACTTGGACTTGGTGATCTTAGTGGTCTTTTCCAGCCTTGTTTATAAATCCATGAGATTTTACTGGCTGCCTCCAGAAAGCGCCCTCGCCCTGACTGGGGCTTCCCTTTTCACACAGGCAGGAGCTGCAATAGCAATTTTTTGTCTTTCCGCTGCACTCTGGGCTCAGTGGAAGACACTTAATCCACAAAAGCCCCTGGATCCCTTTCAGCATTACTGACTCTCAGGGTGGTGCCCCATTCTGTAGGTATCATCTGCGCTTTTTGTTACCAGATGTGGTAACAAGTGGCATAATTATGATAGCTGTTAAAATATTGAAATGAGTTACTGAGCGTAATATTTCTGGAAAATGGTAGAAAGCATGATGCTTATTGAGACTATATAAACATGTACAATGTGTTCCCAGCACAGTTTCCCATTTATGTTTGCACAGATGTGTATAAAGTCACCACGAAATCTCTTCCAAGAGAGATAAATCGGAAGGTTCGAAGAAAGCAAATAGCCAGAATGCTCCACTCAGCATATCAATTCTGACATCTTTTGTTCATTTTTTTGCTCATCATAAAAAAAAAGGTATATTCGCTGCCATTGGAAAATACAGCAAAAAAATATCTATTTTACAAAGTATAAATTTTCTCAGCAAAAAATAGAACGTCCACATTTGAAGCTGCAAAGAACTGTGCTTCAAATTAAGGGACAAA
This sequence comes from Lagopus leucura, assembly GCF_019238085.1. NCBI lineage: Eukaryota > Metazoa > Chordata > Aves > Galliformes > Phasianidae > Lagopus > Lagopus leucura. The sequence goes on from NW_024962287.1 coordinate 4,223,244, forward strand.
AGATAGCATTACAGAAGAAATTGTCATAATCAAAGCTGAGAAAAAAAAAATTCTATTGTCTGCTGTGTCTCTCTGTGGGAATTTTCCCAGCACAGACAGCTGTAAAGGAGGAGGGGTATTGTGAGTTTCTGTACTCTCATTCTCTCTCTTCCTCTCTTTCTCTGTCAATAAATGTCTGCAATCATATTCTCAAGCTCCAGTGTGATTTCAAGGTTCATCTCTTCCATGCAGCTCAAACACTAATTATCCCAGCTGTAATTAGTAAGATAATTAAATACTGGCTCACTCATCACTCTACCTTGTGTCGGGTCATGATTCTCCCAGAAGACCTTGAGCAGTTTCTCAAAGCTGATGTTTTCTGGCTGATATACCACTCGTACAGCTTCCATGTGGCCAGTTCTACCTTAAAAGACAAAAATCAGGTCCTATTAATGAGAATTAGCTGCTGCATACCCATTTTTTTTTTTTTAATATTGAGATCAAAAGCACAATCCTTATTTCCCTTTTTATTTTTTTTAATGTATTTTTAAAGGCATGAGCTTCTTATACATAATGTTTAATGTACATACTAGCTCTATGATATCTACAAGTTTGGACAAGGCCATCGTGAAATAAACCAGCCAGAGTGTAAATAAGGTAAGCCAGTGGTATTTTTGCAGATGTTATCAAGTTTCAGCAAAAAAATAAAACAAAATAAAATAAAATAAAATAAAATAGAATAAAATAAAATAAAATAATCTCTTAAATATTTGTGCCTGACAATTAGTAAAATATTATCAAGTATTCTAACCAGAATATTAAAATATGAAAGCATATGAAGAAAACATGAAAAATACAACACCTACGCTGTCCTGGCAGTAGGAAGCTGGGCTTCACCAGCAATGAGGTAAGACACAGATGAAATAATTGATAATGAAGACTAAGCTCAAAGGCTTGTTTACACAAGATCATACAACAAATTCCAAACTCTGTATCTGCCAACACACTGCTCCCAATGGGCCTCAGAAAGAGTCAATGAGCTCCTAATTGAACTTCGTGGCAGTAGATAAAGTTCAAGGAAGGCAATCAGGGATTACTTCACATTAAAAGACATTATTCCTGTTTTTCAGTTATGGTATGGCCCAAATTCTTTCATTCTTTATTATATTATTGAAAGATGAAGTTCATAAAAGGAGAAGTATCTGGCCACATGACTTTCCACAGCAAAAACTAACAGATTGCTGAACACCCAGGCATTGCAAGGTGAGAGTCCATGGTGCTGAGTGCTGCACACACCAAAAATTTATAAATGTAGGCATTTTTGTTGCCATAATATCTCCATTTGAAAGAAAAAAAAAACCCAAAACAACAACCCTATTCTCCAGTTAAAGCATAACAAGGAACTAATCAACCAAAGTAAGCTGGATGGTCAGAATGACTTTTAGGTGGGCATAGTGAGGCCGCACCTCGAGTACTGTGTCCAGTTTTGGGCCCCTCACTGCAAGAAAGACATTGAGGCCCTGGAACGTGTTCAAAGGAGGGCAACAAAGCTGGTGAGGGGTCTGGAACACAGGCCATATGAGGAGAGGCTGAAGGAGCTGGGAATGTTCAGCCTGGAGAAGAGGAGGCTCAGGGGAGACCTTATTGCTCTCTATAACTTCCTGAAGGGAGGTTGTAGTGAGCTGGGGGTCGGCCTCTGCTCTCATGTCATCAGTGATAGGACCAGGGGGAATGGTTTCAAGCTACGGCAGGGGAGATTCAGGCTGGACATGAGGAAGTATTACTTTTCAGAAAGGGTGGTCAGGCACTGGAATGGACTGCCCAGGGAGGTGGTGGAATCACCGACCCTGGGGGTGTTCAAGGAAAGGCTGGATGTTGTGTTGAGGGACATGGTTTAGTAGGAGCTATTGGGAATAGGTGAACGGTTGGACTGGGTGATCTTCTAGGTCTTTTCCAACCTTGGTGATTCTATGATTCTATGATTCTAAAATAGGCTACTTGTTCAAACTACGCCAGGTTTTCCTGTCATTCTCACCAGCATAAATTTCACCTTTACTCAGCTGACTTCAACAGAATCATCTGGAATTTCATGCAGTGCAACAACCAGGTGAGTCTGGCCCATTGGGGGGTTCTGAATTAGCTGCCACCAAACAAGAAAAATCAGTCTATAAGTTACTGGGGAATGTTCAGTGAAAATACCAATCTGGTACTAAGGGAAATTTGAAGGAAAAAAAAACCCAAACAGTAGTGGAAGGAAATACAAAGGATGTAGGACATACGAAAGAGGTGTAAGAAGGAAGGGTAAGACAGCATTACATCAGTTAATTGGGGCACATGAAAAGAAGAAAACTTAAATGAGGCACACAGGCAGGTGGGCTAGCTATTAAAGGGGATTTAAAAGAGTAGGATTAAATTTAGTCTAGAACACAGAGAAGTAAAAGGGGACATATCTGGGATACCTGTAATGAAAATTTTGATAAAATCAATTTGGTTCCTGTCCAGTGTGCTTGACAATACAGCAAAGATAAGCTCCCTGCAATTAAAAGGCAAAAAAGTACAAGTTATATGTAACCTGTAGCTAAAGCCATGTCATCCTGACCACCAGGATACTGTCCAGGCAAACGATGGCCCCATTCCTCTTCCACATGCACTGTGCCTACTGAAATCAACAATTGAAGCAATCCAATATCTGAAGGCAAATTTTGAGGGCAGGTAACTGAAAGGGATCCTACATTTAGTAGGATAAAAATGAAAGTCACAGGTAGTTGGCTTGATAGTAAAGTGAAATGGTCTTCTTGTAGAATGGTGCAAATTGACGGCCAGCTTAGGTCAGGGAAGGAATTTATTCTAAATTCCATGTTTTAACATGGATTATCAGGGAAAATAATAGTGTTTCTTTTTTTTTTTCCTTAGCTGAAGACCAGCTTGGGCTTTTTATTGTTGCTTGAGATAAAGGAGAGCAAATGGACAACGATGCATCCAGATTTTGCAAGCCCACCTCATGTAACTAAGAAGATTCAGGAGCAGCTTCCGACTTCATTATTTTTTTAAGCCAATGTGAACCATGAGAAAGTTCTTGTCACTCAGGAGCAAATTGCTTGTCTGAGACAAGTAGCTTCAGATCACATGAGCGTTTCTTCAAGAACTTCAAAACAACAGAGGCATTACCTTTCCTCTCAATTGAAGCAGCAATTATATCTTGTCAACACTGTCTGCTCTGACTAATCCAGAAGTTCAAAGAATCAGTTTGCTTCTTTTCCTCTGAATAGGGAAATAACAGCATTACCCTAAGAATGCTATAGCCTGACCTCATGGAAAAAAATCCCTTAGATGTGTGGCTAACAGACTGGTAGAACCCAGAGCATCTTTAAAATCAATATTTATCCTCACAGAGAAAGCCAGGAGATAATGATGGCCAGTCTTATCAGATTCACCTTTAATTATCCTCAAAGCCTCTCCACAACCTATTGGGTTTTCCTTCTGAATATGGCGTGGCTATTTCTGCTATGAACAATCTCAAATCATTTGTGGTGAGCACCCCCAGCTCCCACCAATTTCCATGGAAACTCTTCCGATCAACTGGGTGCACAAGAGCAAACAGAGGTAAAAGGCTTCGTGCGGCACTGATTGAGCACAAGCTTCCCTAGGAGAAGCACAAAGAGAAAACAGCACTGGACAGAAAGAAGGTGCAATCACTCTGCAGGTACTGTGTGCTTCATAAGGATTCAACAGAGGCCCAAGGTTAACCTGAGCAGCACGCCAAAGCTCAGCTCATCGTGCCGGATGTGACTCAGCTAAAGCCAAAGTGACAAGAGGAAACCAAAACTCTGTTTGCCTTCTTAGTTTTTGGCATTAAGCTTAAATTCCCCTGTTCCTTGCAGGGGAGTTTGATTAGATGACCTGTAAGGTCAGCAGTTCTATCATTCTGTGAATTCTGACTGCAAAAACAGAATAATTGCATTTATCTTGGATTTATATGCTAAGTACACAACAGGGAAAAGAACAGAGCAGGCATCGCAACAGCCAACCACTCCTTTGCACTGTAAGAAAACCCACCCATATCGAAACATTTCTAACCAAATCTTTATTTGGTAAGATTTCTTAAAATGGAGAGGCAGTAATCAAAGAAAAAAGCTGCACATCCTCTAAGGAGAGGTTTAAACCAGCTAACATAGAACAACTGAAACAATTTAATCTGCTCAGTGATGGATGGTGTTCTTTCAGTGATATTCAGCTCTTCAACTTCGTACCTCTTTCAGAATTTATCACAAAACGTCCATTTATATTAAGTCAGAGAGTCATAGTGTCCTCAGATCACCTATTGGCTTTAATTATCTGGTTTTTAATATTCCACAGCGAAAGCGCGCTTCACTTCAAGTTCCAAAAGTTCCAGGAGCCTCCTCCCAAGAGAGCCACAACTTTGAAGCGTATGATTTATTGAATCACTAAGTATAATTCAATTTACTGTTCAATGTGCAAATGGAAATCCTTTATTTGTAGGTGCCAGTATTGGATTTCTAGCCATGGTGCTCAGTTCTCCTTCAGCTCTGCAAGGAGCTTAGCCATAGCAGAACCTCGCTGCAGCCGATAAGACTTTATTACACCGTGGCAGGTAGGGCTGTGTGCCAACAGCAGACTGTCTGTTTATCCTGTATCTATTTCCCACTTAGAAAACATAGCTGCTCTCAGAGGATTAGCTACAGTGAGCTCTTTCAGTGGGGATTCGAGCTCTGGCAAAAACCTCCCTGTAAAGAGCAATGAAAATAAAAAAAAAATATTAAAAAAAAGACATCTGAGTGACACATCAGTGCTTCTTTTCAATTTTTTTTTCTCCCTAATAGTGTTTAGATTTTCACCTTCTTAATCATCTCCCAGGTGAGTGCCCAAGCCAACGGATTAGAGAACTGAGCTCATTCTTTTTAACTTGCTGCATGCTGTAAGCAGTTCATTATTTCCTGCAAAGTGGAACAACTTCAAAGGGCTCCTCACCTGCCAGCACCCACATGGCACGTGGGCTTCTTCTCCTGATACTTCAGCCCTTGGTGAACTGGGTTATGAAATCCACGCAATGCCAAAGCTATTCCCTCCTGCCCCATTTCTGACTTGCTTCTCTTTGCCTGCTGAAACAAAGGCATGTGTGCCACTGGTAGGCATACGGCCAGCCCAGCCTCTCCATCTCCTACATCCATTATGCCCCTCTGCTGGAGGTGCTCAGGGCCAGGTCGGATGGGGCTGTGAGCAGCCTGATCTACTGCAACCCTGCCCACAGCTGGGGGGTGGAACTGGATGATCTTTGAGGTCCCTTCCAACTCAAGCCATGCCATGATTTTACAATTCTATACAGTAAGGCATCATGTGTGTAGCTCGAGCACCAAAGATAAGAGATGATCTCACAGCATCTCCTTATAGTTTCCCCTTCTTTGTGCAATAAACTTTTCGTAAGTCTCATATACTTTCTGACACAAATGTCTAAATGTAACTGAAAGGAACAGGCAGCAGATTTTCAGCCAATGCATATTTCAGAGCTTATTGATTTTGGAGCTAAAACAATTTGTGCTAGCTAAAGCCAAGGCCCTAGTGAATATGTAAAGTATTATATGAAAAAGTAATAGGTCTTTCGAGCATCTGCTTCTTCAAACCAGCCTGGGAATTTTTATTATGTTGTAGATATCATTCATTACATTTCCAGCTTCTCTTTCAGATAGCGATGTGTTAAGCAAGCAAACAAAGGTTAGTCAAGAACACACTGAGAAACCACTCTGGGGATCCTTTTAACTTTTTTACTTTTTTTTTTTTTTTTAACCTTCCAAATAATGAGCGTGAAAAGAATGGCAATAATAACATTCTGATAGACTTTCAGAGGGCAGAAGAGCCCATAATGGCAATATTATTTGACTTCCTGCCTAACACAGAATTTTTGTAGATAAAAAGTCACCTCCTGCAACTCCCTCTTTCCTGACCACTTTTCAGTTTTCTGGGGGGAGTTTCATATTGTTTGGAAGATAGCTGTGAAATATTAAATGGCACTAACATTTGGCTAACTGTTTTTTTGTTTTTACCTTCTTTATGTTTCCCAGTTCTCTACAGACTTTGTCAGCTCTGAAACAGGAGGTTATGTCTGGCTCATTATCCTCTGTGAGTTTCTGATTTGCAAAATACAATGCTTTACCTTCTCAGTGTGATCCACGCTGTTTTATACAGCTGTACTAAAATATATGTCAACCTTACAGAGAAAGAAATCAGTTTATCACCGTGGGCCAATTCTGCAGTTGTTAATCTAAATAAAATTTTGCTTAAATACTACGAACTTCTGCCTGAAAAAACAGCGTGCCCAGAGAAGGCAGCCATGTACTGCAGCTACAGCGTGGTGCACATAGCAAAGGAGAATTTTCTGAAAGTCTGCTTATTGGTTTTAGTAGAGGACAGGTGAATGTCAAAGTAAACGAAAATTTAAAAAGAAAATGCTAGGGAAAATTTCTTTTCTAAAAGAGTGGTGATGCACTGCGACAGGCTGCCCAGGGAGGTGTTCCAAAGCAGTGGAGATGCGGGCAAGGTTGGGCTGGGTGTTGGGTGTTGGATGTTTGGGCTGGGGTTGGGCTGGGTGATAGTAGAGGTCTTTTCCAACCTTAATGACTCTGTGATTCTGTATGTGTGCCTCCCCATTATCTCTTCAGACAATCAGGGAGTGGTTGGAGCTGGAAGCACCCCAGGGTCCCTCTGGTCCCCCCTGCCCCAGGAAGGTCATGTAGAGCTGGATGTCCAGCACCACGCCAGGGGCTGCGGAAGATCCACAAGGGGGAGACCCTACAGATCTCTGCTCTCTGTGCCAGGGTTCCAGCACCTTGGGGGCCCTTCTTCCTTCAACTGTACTTTCAACTGAAGAATCCGTAAAAGGAAAATACAGGAATATGTGCACACACAAACACATGCACACACGTATATATCGCCTATAGGATAAAAGGAGACAACAAAACTTTGCCATCTTGTTCACTGTACACACAGGATATGTCTTTGTTAGGCTGAAGGCTCCCACTGCCAGCACTTTGGGAGGGATTAGCAGAATAGACTCACTTTGGTCTGGGCAAGTGGGCTGAATGCTATTCACAGTTGGAATGCATTAAATGTGCTCCAGGAGAGAATATTCTGATTTGATTTCTTTCAAAAGGAATCTCAGCATCAAAAAATATTCAAGCACTTTCTTGTAGGTGCCAGTGATAAGCTTTTTTGCTATTTGTAGTAGGAAAAATGTCTGGGTCATAGGGCAATGTATTGGTTGTGATGTGTGATATGGGATATCTCTGGTTGGACTGGTGTTTCACAGCAGAGATCAGTGAACTCGATGAGTTGCCTTGCCTTGGGGATACTGTACAACACAACAGAGCATCTCACAAGACATTCAGCTGAAGAAAAATTGTTGAAGATAGGCATATAATTAATGCCATTCAATATGGTTGTATGGAATGTAGGTCTTGTCAGCCAAACTTGATTTCATTCTCTGATGAAATTACAAGTCTAGTTGTAATAAATGTAGAATGTAATAGCATGGGTGTAATAGACTTAGACTTTATTAATGCATTTGACTTATTACTTCATGACAGTCTGATTAAAAAATTAGCACTATACAATATCAATACTGCACGTGTTAAATGGATTAAGAATTGTCTAAATGACAGTTCTAAAAAAATTGTCTGAACGGAACGTGCATTGAATGGCAGCACTTTTATCAGCACATTCCAGGGACTGGTACAAAGCTTGTTGCTTGTTGCTATCAGTAAAGAAATAAAAAGTCTCGACTTACAAAATTTCTGGGTAACTCAGATGAGGAAGCTGACAGGAGGGTCTTAGAAAGCGAACACTTTCTAAGGGTGCATGCAATCAAAAATCAAAACCAGTCATATGTAAAATCTTACCAAAGGGAACAAGTGGCACAATCTGAAAATAAGGAACAATCTTTGAGGAAAGTGCAAGAGTGGAAGCAGAGGAACAAGTAAAGAAGAAATCCTTTTGCCATTAAAAAAAAAGAAAAGGGTTGAATAAAAAATATGAGGTTGGTGTGAACAGGACTGGTGAGATGAATCCTGACAGTAAGTAGCTCCTCACAAATAGTTTCAGAGACAATCCCAGAAGACATGTTATGTTTAGCTTTCAAAAAGAAAATCCAAAGGTTTTCAATTAGAGGATATAGAGAATGATTGAGGGTCTTTGAACAAGCAATGAAAAAGCATACCAAGAGCCAGCGGTAGGAACTGAAACCAGGCAAACTCAAATGGAAAGGCAGGCACATTTTTCGTACTGGAGAAGGTTATCTTCTACAAAACACCACAGTGTTCAATTGCACCGTTTGACCATTCAGTGCTCCTATAAACCTGTGTCCTATAAACTAAGGAAACTGGTTGATTCCCCTTCTGGTACTCTCAAATTCAATCAGCTCTCCTTTTGGAAGAGACACTTCTGACAAATACCTGTTAAAGGAAAAAGATATAAGGCATAATAAAATAGTAACTGGATGAAATGTAATGACCTGTGATATAAAAGATATCAAATTAAATAATGCAGTAAGCCCTTACAAGCCTTAAATGCTGTGAATATATGAGTGAATTGCCTCTCTTTTTCCTTTGTTCACTTAACTTTAATAAAGCCTTTCTATTCCAAACACTGCTATCTGCACAGAGTTGGAACTTCTGTATTTTCTTTTCATCGTCGCCAATGAGTTAGACTATAACCTAACTACAGTTTCTATATGATCTTTACATAGGTAAGTTAATAACTTTCAGCTGAAGTGCTGGATGCAGAAAAGCACCATGTTGCTACTTTTACAAAGTTCTTCTTTTAAAGCCCGAATTCAACCCTAAATTTAAACACATCAGATGGACAGAGCCTTTACATCTCAATAAATTATGTTTACTGACAAACCAGTTATACTTGGCACTATGGAAAATGCAATGCCAGGCTTCTCCCATCTAACCTAATCTAAAAGCTCCAGTGGGTGGATATAAAACAAAACAAATGGTTGTGCCTGCCTTAGAGTGAGGAACAATGACTTTAGGGTAGGACACGTTAATTAGAATGTTACTTTATAAAATGAAAGATTAAATATGAAGAAGTAATAGGAATTACAGAAATACAGCCACACAACTAACAGCAATCTCATGTTATTGACAACATCTTACACTGCTGTGGAGCCCAGTGTTAAGGCATAGCTGGTCTGCATGTACATTTCTGTAGAAATGGCATGCCAGAATAACCATTGGTGTTACAAAAGCTTCAAACTTCGCTCAGGACATGGAAATAAAAAAGGTATTTTCAGAGACTTTCAAATACTGAAAGACTGCAATATATATATCACAGAATCACAGAATTGTAGAGGCTGGAAGGGACCTCCAGAGCTCATCGAGTCCAACCCCCTGCCAAAGCAGGTTCCCTACAGCAGGTCGCACAGGTCGGCATCCAGGCAGGTCTTGAACATCTCCAGAGATGTTTATATATATATATATATAAAGAAAGTCGATTTGGACAGTGATAAGAAATAAATTAAGGTCAAAAATCTGGTCAAATGAACACGGGATGGATGGCACAATGAACAAACTGCTCAGCAGACAGGTGCTTTTGAAAAATGATACTGAACTTCTTCAAAGTTTAGGTGGGAAACGCGTCACATGGCTGAGACTGAAACACTCAATAACATAAAGAAGCAGAAATCATTCAATTTTCTTTCCTGGACTATACTACAAGCTGTGGGAGACTGCAACAAAATACAGAGCCCATCATTTTTCATTCACAGAATCACAGAATCACAGAATTGTAGGGGTTGGAAGGGACCTCCAGAGAGTCCAACCAACTCAAATACCTCTATTTCTATCTCCTCAAAGAATGCATAAGAAAATCTGCTACATGTTCCTAGAACTTCCTAACAGCAAAGTAGCAGCACAACATACAGTTTTGATTTAACTATATGTGAACACTCTATCTTTTGTGTAGATGATCCTTATACAATGGATTTTTTATGCTTTCCCCATTTGTTCTACGTGGAAGATAATGTCAAGATTTTCTTTGATTTTATCACCCTCTACTTTGACATTTCTCAAAGTCATTGCATTACAGGTGTGTTTTTTTCTCTGTACTGCATAAAACAGTAATACAGAGCAGAACCCCAAAAAGGGAAAGAAAGATTTTTACTTTTCAATAAAGAATCTCTCTAGGAGGAGGTATGTCCAAGGCTTGTGCCGAACCTGCTGTCAGTAGAGTAATATCACTAGAAAGTTTTATTTATTTCCAATAAAAAATTATAACCTTGTCACTGGAAGCTCATCACAAACATAAAGGTTCTCCTTCGATTAAAATTGATCATGCTGTAGGAAAGATTTAATGACCACAGTGCTAGATTCTGTGTTTGGGGAGAATCCAATCTCAAACTGCTCAGCTTAGTTCTCTATTGGATAAGGTGAATTTATGTTCATCGCTGCAGTGATACACACTGATTGATATATACAGTATTATGTATAGAGATCAACAACAGAAAAAATCGTATGGGAATGCATGGAAACAGAAGAGAACAGGAGACAGAACACAGCAGTGTAAGACTTTGGGGCATCCAACCTATACCCACTGCCCTTTGCTATGTGGATTTGACCTGATCTGAACTGCAACTCAAATGTCGGCCACTGATTAAAGTACAAGATTCATTACCCTACTGCATTACATTCCACACAGCTTTAGCCTACGTCTAGTATCATGGATTTTTTTCTCTCACACAGTTATGAATTCAGTAGCCCAGAAGACTGCTCCATTGCAGAGCTCCTTTGAAGGATTCAATTAATGAAATGATGTTGGCTTTTTTTATCATAAAAGATAAACTCAATGAATAAAGACCTTCCCAGGAAATATATCCTATTATCCATGGGCATGAAAAACTTTGAGGATAAAAGATTAACACAGTGTCACAGTTGCACTATGCTCTTGTCCTAAGGACTTCAAAGTGCTTTCTAAATCTGGATTCCATTATCCCCATTTTGCAGAGCGTAAACCACTATTACATTGTGTTCTTCATAATTAATTCTCCAAATGTGCAACATAATTTATTCGAATACAATGAGCTCTGCCATGAGCTTTTGTGTTCATCGAAAACCCAAACACAGAGACCTGCCTTGTATAAATATGCCATGTGGGTCATAGGGAGACAATATCACCATGCTTAGATAACAACAACAAAATCAGTTCTGTCAAGATGCATGGAATATAAATGATATAATTTTGACTGCAGGTAAGAAATTCATATGGCAACAATTTCACTACAGTATCTTCCATTTCTAGAATATAGCTTTTCTAACAAGTCCAATAAAAAGGATGGTATCTTTGACTACATGAAATGACAACTATCTATCTCCACTAATGCAGCAATGCCACAAATGCATCTAGTTTATTGGAGCTGACTCAGAACAAATCACTCGCACTTGTCACCATCCCTGGATGTGTTCAAAAATCATTTGGATGTGGTGCTCATGGACATGATGTAGCAGAGGGTTGTTAGATTTAGGGCAGTATGGTTAAGTTGTGGTTGGAATGACGATCTTTAGGGTCTTTTCCAACCTGAGCAATTCTATGACTCTGTGACTTCAGCTGCTGCTCCAGAAGGCAGCAGTCTTCTACAGGTCCTGTGGCAATTTGAGAAATGGAGTTATAGGTAATGATTGAATCCTGTCTGATTACAAATACATTTCCTCAGTATTTCCTTGCAAAGTCAGACAGTCTCCCCAGGACCTGCGTTATGCCCTTCTCTCACCAAAGAGAATGTAGAACTAAAGTCCTGTAGAACTAGAAGATGACTGCAAAACCAGGCAAGACTGTTGAGACATTGAAATTTTCCTTAGGGAGTCGTGATTTATTCACTACTCCAAAGTTAATACAAATCCCTAAAAGATTCAAGGGACTACCAACAGATAGGTCCATTTTGTTTCACAAAATAAACACAACACAACAGAAGTAGTTCCAGGCTCTGCTGTAGGCCAAAAAGAGAAATGGACAAGAGAAAAAGATACGTCTAAATGAAATGCCTGCACTCTGTACTGGGACCTAACTTCAATCTATAATGGGAAAACTTTTTCTCATGTCAATTTAGCAGAAAATAAGATTGATTTATTTTTTCTTTTCCAAAAAAAGAAAGAATTACAGCTTTTAGCTGGGAAGGCTCTGTACCAAAGTTATGCAACACTCAGAATTTCCTTAAATAAATGGGCAGAATGGAAGGAAAAGAATAACTGAAATGTGAACTGAGAACAAATATCAAAAGGAATACATGGAGGTAAATAGAATGCCTAGGGACAACTATTACAGCAATTTTGGTGTAAGGATTTGGAAAACGCTGAATAATCTGAAAGATTATAAAAGAAGAAACAAGTAAGATATGCTAACATCTCTTCTTCTCCACTAGGATCATCAAAATGGCAGTTTGATCCTTTTCTCTTTTGAGTGATTTCAGTTAGAGTTTCACACTCCGAGGATTCTCTGAATACAAGCTTAGATTTCTGAAATATGCCAATTCTCACTCTTTGTGAATTGGAACAACACAGCTCTTGGAAGAAAACTGCTCACATCTACAAATTAGATACTTAGTACTTGAGGGGGAAGGTGAGAGAAATAAAAAAATAAATAAATAAATAAAAAGAAAGAAAAAAATGAGACAATATTGCTGTTATCTGTACTCTGAAACCTTCTCTTTATATCTAATTATTATTAAGCTAATCTGACAGCTGTATGCTGTACACAAAGATGGTTAGGATCATTATTTCCCAAAATAAACATGGAAAAAGCAGAAGATGGTTTCACCTGATGCTTCTCATAGACAGCAAACCGCAAAGAGAGCAACAGAGCAGAGGTTGTGATGATGACAGAGAGACACCCACGAGGTTCCAGAGAAAAGAGTACCAGGATGAACATTTGAGATTATTTTATAGCTATCAGAGATTGCAATTAAATGCTTTTAGGCCCATGAAAACTAACAGTAGAGTTCTAGAATATTGAAAAAGTGGCCAAGCAACCTGTTTTCTGCTGAACTCTTTGTCGGAATCAACCTGTGTAATGGAGCTGAAGGACGAAGCATTGACAACTCACTCATCTGAACTACAGCTATGAGAATGCTGGGAAGAACTGAGCAAGCAGACATTAGGTGCAGGTGATGTTCATTACTGAGAGGTCGATAATTACAAAAATCCATGTGATTATGTTGGACCTGGTACAGAGAACTGTTAAAAGGCTGATGTCTGGGAACAGAGGCAAACAAGGCATCTTCAAAACGAAATCAGACAAGACGGAGGAACTGAAAAAAAGGGAACAAGAACAAAAAATCTTCATCTGAAAGCAGGAGAAATGTATTTTGTTATTTCCTTTCCAGTGCTTTGGTGAAGCAAAACACTCCTCGCTAAGGGCTTTTGAAATCCCATTACTTTGCTTTCAAACACACACTACAGTGTTGTCCATATTGAAGTGATACTCGTGAAGGATCATTGAGGGAGGAAGCTAAAAATTTGCCTGGTATAAGTATCAAAAATTGCAGAGGGGTCAGAATTAGGTCAATAAGACATGTACAGATGTGGTGGGTGATAGATGTGAGATGGGGGAAGCAGGGTGGAAAAGTTGGCTGGCTGGCTGATTAAGAAGTTATTTAAAGGACTTAAGAGAATAATAATCAAACGAGTTTGAAAGTAGAAGACTGAATTGGCAGAGAACAGGTAAAGAAGAGCAACAAAGCAAAGAGAAGGGAAAGGATTAGGTGGGAAACTCACAAGAAACAGGATAGCTACTCCAACTTCATGTCAAACAAGAAAATGTGGTTGCCATATTTCATTATTGTAATGCCTGGACATTAGCACTACTTGAATATCCCATCCCTAGGGGTGCTTGAGGTTGCAGCAGGTTGGATGGGGCTCTGAGCAGTCTTTTCTGGTGGGAGGCACCCAGCCTACAGCAGGGGATTGGAACAGATGACCTTTCAGGTCCCTTCCAGCCCAAGTCATTCTATCATACAGAGCCAACTGTAGCTGCCATCTCACTATGCAAGCTGCTGTACAAACAGAGAATAAAAGCCATGTCACCCACTAAAAGTGATGGAAAGAATCAACTGCTCCTTGGCTGCACGTTTATTGTCACCAGCCTTCCTGATGAGCAGCCCTGCAACGAGGAGAGGCCGTCATCACTGAAGGCTACATGTACATTTTACAGTCTCTCATTTCTGACTATGGAAATTCTTCATTCCTAGGATCTCACCCGGAGCATAAAACCCCAGATAGTGATGACAAGCATCTCCTTAAGGACACCATGAAAAATATGCTACGTGGTGTCAGAGGTTTCACAAAGACCATTAACCGCTGCAAACAGATCAAACGCCAGCTCATATATTTCTACAGCTGTGTGACCCATATCTGAGATCAGGTTTGAAAAATAAAGGCAAGTAGATCAATTGTTAGCCTTTAATAAATCTTTACAGATATTTCACTTTTTTTTTTTTTGTGGCAAACCTTGTAGACATTATTAATTCTCACTCCAACTTTAATGAATGGCTGTGCCAATGCATAACCTCACAAAGCCATGTAAAATGAATTATTACTGATGATTAATTATGCCATAATAGACCAATAAGAGCCACCTTTATTTCAGTCGCTGAGTAAATTAATTAAAATTTACTCCAGTACACAGTTTACTGTTAATAGTTACTTACCTGTTACAAAAAATAGTTTTGTCACTTTTGCATAAATGTAAAAGTTGTACTTCATGTTAAACCAGTGAAAGCATTTACCTCCTGTTTAAACTGAATGGACATTCATTGTATTTGACTATCCATTATCTCCATGTGACCACTCACAAATCAAGCGTTTTAAATTACAGGTCCCTTCTACCCTTTCTAAAATTCCCACTTAAATGGGAATATTTAAGAAAGGCCAAAAATGTTTTTAATTCACATGAAACCGGTATTCCTTGATATTAATTCATCCAAAAAGAAATGACCAACGTGGATGCTCAAAAGTAGTTAGTAAACAATGGAGAAGGAAAAGTAGTCATTAATACCTATTTAAAAACAAAACTCAAGAAACTGATACCTTCAAATAATATCAATCACCATCCTCACATTTGTGTTTCTTGCACAGTATATACAACAGCGAAATCTATTTGAATTTAATAAAGTCTGGCACAGTGAGGAACATACATTCTTTTGTCGTGGATATCACTGAATCACAGAATGGCCTGGGTTGCAAAGGACCACAGTGCTCCTCCAGTTCCAACCCCCTGCTGTGTGCAGGTCACCAACCAGCAGCCCAGGCTGCCCAGAGCCACATCCAGCCTGGCCTTGAATGCCTGCAGGGATGGGGCATCCACAGCCTCCTTGGGCAACCTGTTCCCGTGCATCACTCTTGGAGAGGCTTTTCTCTGTGTTGTGAGAAGCTTCCCAGCCTTGCTAAGGGAGAGAAGCATACATTACATAATTTCAATCTGTATCACAATGCAGTTTCTTAACAGAGAAAGTTCTTTTCACCTCAATGACTAGCAGTGCCCACATCTTGATGGGGACCACGTATCTTCCTCTGAGAATCCCACTGCCTGCCTTCTGCCCAAACTGCAGTTTTGACTCACCTGATCTAACTTCCAACATCTAATAATTAGGTATGTAGTAAAAGCTAATCACCCAAACTCCTACTGAATTACAAGTTTCTCAAACTCTGTTCCACAAAGCCTTATTGGTAGTATTTTGGACTACTCTCCAACTTTAATCTACCTGCTCTGACACATTCCATGACATTTGTTAACAAACATTGTGACAATCTAATTAGCGGTTCACCCTCCTGCGAGACAGCCTCCTATTACTTTCTGAAAAAGTACCCATTCCTTTAAGGTTGGATTATAAACTTGCCAAAACTGATTACTTAAACAAAAACTGCAATTCATTCCTCAGAGCAACTCACTGATTTCCCTTCTTTCATGCCTCTTAAAAATACCAACTGTAAATCTCTCTCTGCTCTTCTGATACTTAAAATCATAGAATATCCCAAGCTGGAAGGGACCCACTAAAAAGTCCAGCTCCAGGTTCCAAACAGTAATGTGTGTGCTTGTATATATAATTAGTACACAAAAACAGGAAGAGGAGAAATTTAGACTAGATACTGGGAAGAAATTATTTACTGTGAGGGTGGTGAGACACTGAACAGGCTGCCCAGCGAGGCTGTGGATGCCCCTCCATGGAAGCACTCAAGGCCAAGCTGGATGGGACTGTGAGCAACCTGGGCTAGAGGAGGTGTCCCTGCCTACAGCATGGGGCTGGAACTGGATGATCTTCAAGGTCCCTTCCAACCCAAACCATTCTGTGATTCTATGATAACCATTACTGAATTGGGAAATAAATGAGGACTACCCAAACCTTCCCCAAGAATGGAGTGTAAGTGTGTGAACCACAGACTTGTTTTATTATGGGTATACAAGCTTCCAGTATGTATAAGGATTGTAGGATCAGAAATGTATGTCACTGGAGGATGCATGGATATGTTTACCCACACAAAACAAACCTCTGTTCCGCTTTATCTTTCCTTAAGATTGACAAAAGTCTAGTCTCCACTATGCCCTGGCTCAGCTGTTACCACTCACATCAGATACTCTCCTTTGTAACTACAGTGATCTTGTATATCAAATGCTGACTTAAAGAAGGGATAGAAAAAAAAAGACTTTCATTTATATTAAAAATTAAAGGATGTTAAATACTGTGCCTATAAGCTGGTCTGATTCTATCTAAAATGCCCCACAGTGAAGTCTTACATCAGTTATTATTGAAACATTAAATGCTTTTCTTACAGGCTTACAGCAATCAATTTAACTTTCAGTCATCTTGTACCCATATGTGCTGCTCCTGTTGATGAAATGGCTATTAATAAAGGAATAGATGGCTATGAATTAAAGCAAGCTCTACTTAATCACATTAATCCAGAGTACGTTAAAGGCTTCAATTTTCTAAATAATTTTGGGCTTAATGCCTCTGAGATGGGCAGACTGTTCTATTGATGCAGCATCTGGTCCAATTTAAGCTGCATTGTGAAGGAGGAATTGTTAGGCCTTTGCAAAAATAAGGAAGACTGACAGTTTTAGGGATGCAACCAAAACTGCTACAGCTGAGACAAAAGATACTGCAAGATATTGAAAAAGACCTGCAACAATTAAAAGGCAGCCCACTGCTCTGCAAATGCAACTCTACTGTTCAGTGAATTGTATATGATTAACTTACTCTTACTGATGGGATGAGTACTCCATACACTTAACCATCACTGTATTTTCCAGTCATTGAACATCCAACAGCTGCTGCTGTGAAATATGTTCACTTACCCATTACATTGGGTTACCAATTAGAGAGGAATTATTTAAAAGGGAATGGCACAACCACTAACACTACTCTTGCATAAGCAGTAATTTCTGGCTTCAGGGTTGTTGGCTCTTTTTCCCTGAGGGTTTTTTTATTATTATTATTTTGGTTATGTCAAGGTAGTAGTTTTACAATGAAATAAGATTTACCTTGGCTTGTACTGCTGGAATACTGCTGCATTCAACTAAGGAGATAAGAAAAAGTGTTTCCAATACTTCTAGGGGAATAAAAACCTTCAAAGAAGAATTAGATGCTTTAGAACAAACCTGCCAGAGAAGGATTTTTTTAACATTCAATCTTCATAACAGGTCTTCAATGAAGGAGACAGTAAATACAACACAGACCTTCCAATAGGGGAAAAATACTGCATTTCCTTTGCTATTACATTATTTCTCATATTCAGTATGTCAAAACAATACAGGTTTGAGGGGGGAAAGGGAGGAAAGGGGAAGGGGAAGGTTTTTGTCCTCAGTAACTCTGACATAAACGAAAATAGTACCTCTGATGAAGACAGTGCATTTGCACGGCACGTTCCAGCACAGAACAAAGCTGTCATGTTGCATTCTGCAGACATATAAAAACCTCTGAAAATGTATTTCACATTAAAATTCCTCCTCTCGTGACATATCCAGAGAGGACTTGTGGGGCTGTAATTGTATCGTGACATTCTGTAAACCTAGAACAATTAGAAATTACCCAAGGAAGACTGCACATAGCACACGCAGATATTTTCTTCCTCCATCCTACAAGACCAGAAAGACTTCAGAATTTAAAAATGGACACTGGAAATTACATTTAATGGAAAATGTTCTGACACAAATTCAGCCAAATAAAGCTATGTAGAAATATGAGTATGTAAATACATCAGTTGGAATATTCTATGACTAAAGGTGATAAAAGAAAAATTTTCATTCCTTCGTGTTACTACGCTCCCCTCCCACACATCGCCACCAGAGAAAACCCACGCGGCTGTAGATTCCACAGCGCTTCATGAGATAAAGTATCCCCTCTTTTATAAATGAGGACAATGGGCAGGAAGAGCTGGAGGTCACCCAAGTCAGCCTTGGAGTCAAGAATAGAACAGAATCAGCTGAGTCCCAAGGCAAAGCCCAGCTGAGGCACTGCTCCTGCCTCCTGCAATATGTTCTGCTCCAAAGAGCTGCCAGGCGAGGCCCAGCGTTAAATCCACTGCTGAGCCACACGAAAGACAAGAGCCCAACGGAGAAGAAAGCATGTGCTGACCAAGCCCACGGTGCTGAATGAGCAAAGCTGCTGCTCCTGGTTTTCAGATGTAATTAAATGGGAAGATCTTCCCCCTCCTGCAATCAGGGAGAAGTTTCGCTTGTGGGAGGGTTTCCCAAAGAGGAGAGGATGGTTGTGTTGCTGGCGTAAGTAACAACTGCAGTGGGAGTTTGGGGAATCTTGGAAGAGAGAAGAAAAAAGAGTTATCTTCCTGTAACTACTTATTTAATAAGTTATCTGAAGAAGTTTTGTGCAATCTTTATCAAGCACAATAGGAGTGATAGCTCTGCTAGACAAGATGTTCCTTAACGCTGTGTCATCCTTCTAATTAAGAGCTATTAAATATGCTTAAGGACAAATAAATAACCACTTATCGCGCCGGTGGTATAAAAAGAATTCCTATCCAGGTATAACACTATGGCAACTGCTTTTGTAAGATACTCGTTGACATTCTGGCAGAGCAGCTCCTGTTTAACTATGCTAATGCAAGAAAATGAGAATAAAGGAGGCAAAAAGCAACTCAGTGATATCACCACTCATAGTTCAATTGTTTTGATGAATTCTGCCCTCACGCGTTGTATGAACTTATCAGGTGTAGACAAATTCTATTTCATGGTAACAATGAGTCTGCACAGGGAAAAGTCTATTATCATATTGAAAATAAAGGAACGAGAGATGAATTCAAGGCAGTAAATAGATGAATATGCAGTAAGACATTTGGCCCTATAGGAAACAGGGCTGCAGAATGTGCCTTCCATATCTGTTGTGACACTTTTTATTCCTGTGCTTTTAGTATGAGATCAAAACGGCCTACTACAAGATTAGCAGCAAAAAATGCAGCTTGGCTGCAAATGTTTCTCTTTTTTAATTAATTATTTCCTTTTCCATCATTTCATAGTTATCCTTCCAGCAGGCTTTAGAAATGATTCTCTTTATTATGCAAAGTTCCTTGAATCCACACTGCTACCAAAAAGACACTACTAATCAGTACAGGCTCTGGTGGGGTTCAGCGTGTGTGACTCTCTGGGAAAGCCCACAGAAGAGGATTTTGCCCCTCCTGCCCCTCCTACCAGCAGCAGGAGCTGGTACCAACACATCACACACTTTTGGCGCAACAGTCCTCATATCATACGCCCGTTCAGAAAGTTAGAATCCTAGACTCATAAATATTGCAAAAGACCTGTAAGATCCCCAACCCCAACTCACCCCACCATGCCCACTGACCACATCCCTCAGTCCACATCTGCATGGTTCTTGAACTCCTCCAGAGACAGTGACCCCACCACCTCCCTGGGCAGCTGTGCCACTGCATCACCACTCCCTATGGGAATAAATGTTCTCTAATATCCACCTGAACCTCCCCTGGCACAATCTGAGGCCATTACCTCTCATCCTACCACTGTTACTTGGGAGAAGAGGCCAACCCCCACCTCCCCATAACCCACTAGGGAGTTACAGAGAGCAATGAGGTCTCCCCTGAGCTCCTCTGCTCCAGACTGACCCATCCCAGTGCCCTCGGCTGCTCCCCATTAACTCTTGTGCTCCAGATCCATCACAGTTTCATTGCCCTTCTCTGCATACACTCTAGCACTTCAGTGTTTATCTTGTAGTGAGGGGCCCAAATCAGAACACATTAATTGAGGTGCAGTCTCATCAGAGCAGAGTACAGAGGGACAATCGCTTTCCTGCTCCTGCTGGCTGCACTATTTCTGATACAAGTTTGCTACCTGGATCCCAAATGACTCACAAAACAAGGGGCCTACATCTCTAGGGAGCATCCTCACTGCTAGCTAGAGGAGATGCTCAGGAAGCACGTCCCACCGTGTAGCCACAAATTCAGGATGCACAGAAACAGATGGGAAGCTTTCAGTTGCTTTCATCTAATGGTTAGGACAATTGTGGCTAACAATTTTATTTTATTATTTGTACTGTGGGGAGCCAAATCTAGAACTTTAGTTCTGCCTTTTCCTAACTGAGAACCCCATCTATTTTGGTTCTATACCCACCACGTTTCCATTCTGGATCACATGTTGCTGCACGTTCAGAAGCATGATATCCCTTCTCCATCCAAAATCTGATCTACTTAATTCATGTAAATTAGATCCTACCAAATACACTAAATATCCCAATCTGTATTTTTCCATTTAATTTTAGCTTCCCTTAAAGACTTCTGAATGGATCACAAAGGCAGGCTGGAAGACTGAGCAGAGAACTCACTGCACATTACTCCTATCTTTGAACACCTCTGAAGATCTGCAGAAGGGCTAAACTGTCCCTGAACAAAGAGGAATGAGGGAAGAAATAAAATGAAGTCATTTGTTAAATCAAAATAAATGAAGCAGTGAAAAATAATGGTCCCATCTGCACCTACCACTGGTTCAGGGTCAGCTCTGCTGAAGTGAAGTGTGCTGCCAAAAATCTCAAAAGAAAAATGGAATGGAATCCTGGCCGTATTCCTCACTATATGTAGTCCATTGAAAATAAAGAAAAATAGATAAGAGTAACAACAAATAATAATATTTTACGCTCTTGCAATGCTGTGCATCTCCAAAACTTTCCACAAATAGAACTTAATCAGTGAGAGTGGAACTTACTTTTCCAAGATATTTGCTAGTCAGTTTCCACTCTTCTCTTTCCCCTTATCATCATATTAACAGATCAAGACAGAGTTCTTCCTGATGTAACATCACTGACATCAGCAGAATTATGCCTAGGATCAATCTGGCCCAGCTTATTACTTTTTTAATAGGTGATAAGAGTATTATAATGGTGTTCCACTTGAGTTGGAACAAAGAATTTTCACAGCATCCAGCACACATAATGACATGATTAAATCCTGCATCCTTTCCAGGAAATCTAAAACACTATAATTATAAAACAGAGAGATAAAAAAGTAAACAACATGCAATGGTGGTATAGTTGATACTGCAAACTTTATGTTTAGTACATAATACCTGTCACCTTTCCAGGATGAATTAAGAAATGTTATAGCCATTATGACCTCCTGAGGAACACACACAAGAGAATTTAAGCCACTACTTCCATTTGGGGAGGAAAATATCCCCTCACAGCAGCAAACCTAATAGCTGATGGCTAAGATGAACATATTTCAGAAAGATAAACAAGTCCTAATTTAAAGCTTCTCAGTGATGGCAAATTTCTATCTCTTCTTGGAATTTCTTCTAACCTTTATAATTGAGGAGATGCATCTTAGTCAAGGCTGCCAGCTGTAATGCATGTTCTCAGTAGATCATGCATTGTGCTGCAGGAGTAACTCCACGCAGCTGGAAGCATCCCTGTTTCCCATGCCTGTAAAAAGACTGAACCAAAGGGAAGCACAAAAGGGTGGCAGAAGTGTTAGAATGGAGTCAAGAAGAGCTCAGTGATGCCCATGGTAATGCAGTCCTTCTGCCCAAGCAACTCTTCAGCAAGCACCATGGGACTCCTACCATGAGTAACTACTCCCAGAACAACTTCTGCCATCCCCTTCCCAACAAGAAGGAATGTCATAGGTTGTGTTATGCTCATAATGGCCCAACGTTGTGCCATGGATATTAGGAAAAACTTCTCCTCCAAAAGAGCATTCATGCTCTGGCACAGCTGCCCAGGGAGGTGGTGGGGTCAGCATCCCTGGAGGTGTTCCAGAAGCATGGAGATGTGGCACTGAGGGACGTGGGCATGGGCATGGTGGGGGTGGGCTGGGGTTGGACTTGGGGATCTCAATGGTCTTTTCCAACCTGAATTATTCTATGTTCCAGGTTAAACTGGAGCCCAAGGATACAAAAGTTGAAACTGCCTTCCATTTGCTTACCTTGCTCAAAACCAGGCAGTAGCAAATCAGGGGCATGTTTGTACTGCTGTGCCAAAATTATCTTATTATTTCCTTTGATTTCTCCAACCATCTGCAGCAATCCGTTGCCTTTTCTCTTAGCCTTACATGTAACCTTTGGGGAAAAAGAGACTTTTTTCTCTGTGCTTTCCCCAGCAAGGTCATAGTCTGTGCCAAGTCTAGTATTCAAAACATTAGTGACAGATTTTTAATATTTTTCCTCCACGGCAGCACTATAATAGCAGAAAGCAAACTGTACAGAATTTATGGAAATGTGACATTCGAACACGATCACTAAAAGGCATTTCAGCTACAATTAACATTTTTCACTGCTAGCGAAGAAAATAAAAATAATTTCTAATCCAATCACTTCACTGGAAAAACTGGATAAAACCAAACAGGGAACTAGTCGACAAAAAATAAGGTTAGTCACTTCATTTTTCACTGGATGGATTTGATCTGTATACTAGCATTGTGGGCACACATGTATGCAAGCACTGTCACTGCATATTTTCATCTCAGTCATAGGTACTGAAGTGTCTCCAGGCATGCACCGCTTGCAGAGGTGAAGGAATAAAGCTGATCATTCCTTCTTGCTTCTTTGCAGCCACAAAACTCTTAGGAAACCTGAAGTGAAAGTGCATTGGATGTAAAGAGCAGCCACTAGAGGCAACACGCTTCCAAACAAAGTGGGGCAGTCCAAAGAGTCCACTCATTTTCTCAGTGTAAAATATTCATTAGTCAATACAGAAAGCCTAGGATTACTCTCTGGCCTTAAAGCCAACTCCACGGCGACTCATCTCACAACTAAAGAGAGGCAATGAAGCTGTGAAGGATCAGCTGAGGGAACTAGGATGGTTCAGTCTGGAGGAGAGGAGCTCAGGAGAGATCGTACTGCCCCTACAACTCCCTGAATGGAGGTTGTGGCAAGGTGGAGGTTGACATATTCTCCCAGGTAGTAGCGATAGAACAAGAGGCGATGGCCTCTGCTCGTGCCAGAGGAGGTTCAGTTTGAATATTAGGAAATATTTCTTCTCATGAAGAGCAGTGATGCAGTGGCACAGCTGCCCAAGGAGGTGGTGGGGTCACCGTCCCTGGAGGTGGTCCACAACTGTGGGGATGTGGCACTGAGGGATACAGTGGGCATGGTGGGGTGGGCTGGGGTTGGACTTGGGATCTTAGAGGTCTTTTCCAACCTGAGTGATTCTATAATCCTAAACATTTTATGCTTCAAAATAGGGTTTGTGCATCCACACTGCTTACTGGATTTGGACACCTGTACCACATTAACCATCAGCAGTGCCCAGGAACTGTCTGGGAGAGGCTCCTGGCCTGGCTCAGAGCACAGCAGGCACTGCCAAAGCAATGCCAGACTGATGCCCAGATCTGTGCCCTGTTCTGTTTGCTGACATAAATAGAGCCTCTGAGTAGCTATAACAACTCTTCTAGGGATGTCACTAGTGCTGATAACAAAGAAGCTGTCTCTAGAAGCTAAAGAAGAGATGTCCTTCCAGGAGTACACCCTGATGATGCTTTTAAGAGCATCTGCAGCACCAAGCAGTCTCTCTATCTGCGGCAGGCAGCTGCTGCCTCTTTTGAAGTACAGGTTTAAGGGCAGTTACCTCAGATGGGCCACTTTGTCCATATCAACAGGCTGAAGAGATTTCACTGATGTGGAAATGAGTTGTGTTCTCAGTCCTGCTGGTGGTCACACAGTTCACCTACAATTTGAATCCAGTGCAGATGAATGACTGGTGACTGCTATAAGTGCTGGGTAGGAAAGAACACCTCCTGCCAGCAGGGAAGCTGATGCCATGTGATGTGCAGCCACGAAGAAAATTCTTCTTCCTTGGTGTCAAAGTGAAAACCTCCAAAGATGCATTATAGAAGTCTTTTAGAGCAAGAACTGCTCAGAAAAAAAGTTGATGTTTTCAGATCCCCTAAGAAGGATCTGCTGTTTGTTTTTCCCCCATTACCACGCTTTCCCCCATTTCCCAACTTCCCTGTTTCTTTGTGCTCCGCTGATAGGACAGAAATACAGCATGTTTTTATGGAATAATCATTACTGTGGCAGAGGGTTAATAACGTAACTAATGCTCTTTTACACACATACACTCCTCAATGGACATACTGATCCTGTCAAGAACCAACTTTTAGCAAAATGTTGGCTAATTACAGCAAGTTCATCTTGAAATGTCCTGAACCGGTTCAGCTCTAGAGTCAATGAAACCACAAGTTTTCCCTCTATTTGTGAATGCCAAAAGCAAAATCACACTAAATGAACACATAAATTAATACAGCAATTATTAAAATCATGTCATCTTCATATAGCTGGAATCTGGGAGGTATACGAAGAAGGAAATAATGCCAACTTGTGCAGAAGGAGATTGTTAGATTGAACGGATCCTTGGTGTGAAGCAATACAGGAAATATATTTCAACTTACCAGCTGCTTCTGTCAGAAGTACCTTGAGTGGCTCATGGACTGTCCATTGAGCTCTGGTGGTGAAAATCTCTGCTGCAGTTCTAAATAGATCTGAGTCATGCTACTGATCTATGATTACAGCTTTTGCACCCTATTACTGAGAGGAAGTTTCCTACTAATGGAAATGGCAGATTTCCCATCACTTTGGGTCTTCAAATAAAAAACTGGATAATGGCCACTTCAGAAGCCTGATCTTTGTAGGTCACTACTGCGATTACAGCAGTACTTCGGGCTCCCAAGCAGACAACAGACAAATGTAAAGCTGCTACCTAGCAATAGGCTTTAATGGGAGTTTGCTGGTGGCATCATACCCCTTCTCTTACACCAGACATCTGACTCCATCATAATTTACAGCTTTTCCTATCTTTACCGTCTCCAGTGCATCAAAGAGTTCCTAACATATTTGGCTCTTCTAAAAGGAATGCACATAAAATGGATGAACTCAAGTCCCAGCTTACAGCAAATTATCAACAATAAAAATGAAAAGAGCACTTGCTGAAGGAGCATTCATTCATTGGCTTTACCAAGACAGGACTCCATCAGCAGGCTTCTTGATCACTTTCAGAAAACATTTCCTGCTGTGCAAAGTTATAATCCCTTGCTGTCTTATGAGCCTTTTCCTCCCATAAGGCACCCAGAAGCTTGACCAAGAAAATTAACAACTTTTTAGATCATTCTATTTAATGGAATAGTGTAGAGTTCTGAAAGGCAGAGGGTCATCCTTTTCAAGATGAAATCTTCCAATGGCCAAAGTGCCACTGTAAAACATTGTCTCCTTTTTTTAATTCATCCTTAAAATTTAGGAGCAGTGAAAAAAAACACCAGTATTCTACTCAGCACCAATTTCTTAATTTCTTTTATTTCTCTGTTGAGCAAAAGTAATCAGGAAAGAAAAAGCTATAATTGAGCCAAGTGTTATTTTCACTTAATTTTTTTGTGTGTGCTTAGCTAACATTAAAAAGTTACTTCTTTAGTGTCTGTCTTCTCTTTATAAATCTCTCTAAATAAGTAATACACTGCCTACTACTGTGTGTCATACTCCCAAAGGGATCTGAATGTTTTTTCTTATTTTTGTGTGAGTAATGCTGTGAACTTGCTTGCAGTCTGTCTTTCTCCTTGAAAGCACAGAATCTAGACTGGAAAAGACCTTTGAGATCACCAAGTTTAATGCTCACTGAGCATCCTTTACCCGGATATTACAGCCCCAAAGGCCCTGCCTCTACTATCACCAGACCAAATTCTTGTCTCAACCTGCGAAATTCATGTGAGAGAGCACACAACCAGAATCCTGCTTATTATAAACTTAGATGCAATAATCCTCTTGGGCACAGCTGAGCATGAAGAAGAACGCTGAAGTCTTGTGATTAGATTTCTTTTGTCATCATTCAACCGAGACATAAGAACTATGCAGGTCACGTGTATTCAAAATCTTAATCAACACAGTGAGGTAGTTTTGAATCTGTACGCCAGCATAGGAAGATGTTCTGTTATTGGAGTAAGTCAAAGCGTGCTGTGTTTACACACAGTCATTTCTGTACAGTCCCAAATTCAGGAAAAACATACTCTCCAAAACATCCACGTTATCTCAACAGCATTTCAGCCATGTACCACTCAGTGAAGACTTCAGCTTGAGGAAGGCACAGGAGTGGTGAAATACAATAAATGGACCACGATAGACAAGAAATACAGGGAGAATGCAAACACTTGCTACCACCAGCTTTACACATATCACACAGAATCACAGAATCACAAGGTTGGAAACGACCTGCAAGATCACCTAGTCCAACCACCCTCCCATTCCTATTAGTACCACAAGCACTAAACCATCTCTCGTAGCTCCTCATCCAGACGCCTCTTGAACGCTGCCAGGGACGGCGACTCCACCACCTCCCTGGGCAGCCATTCCAGTGCCTGACCACCCCTTGAGAGAAAAAGTTTCTCCTAATATCCAACCTAAACCTCCTCTGGTATAACTTCTGGCCATAAGGTCAGTGCTCTCTCAGTAGCTGTAGGTTCTCCCAGGTTTCTTCAATCTCCAGTCTCTGCCCACACAACATTATCTTGCCTGTGGGTTTTTCCTCTTTCTTTTGACTTGCAGTCTCACTTTATGCACAACACTTAAGTATTACATCCCACAAATAGTTTTCATGCATCAGAATACACCCAGGTAACCTCAGCAGGGTTACAGTCATTTGTACTTCTGGAAGGACAGTTTGGCAGTTGGTCTTTACATTTCTATCTCTTCATACAGTCACAGAATGGTTGGGTTGGAAGGGACCTCAATGATCATGAAGCTCCAACACCCTGCCACACGCAGGGCCACCAACCTCCCCATTTCATAGCAGCCCAGGCTGCCCAGGGCTCCATCCAACCTGGCCTTGAACACCTCCAGGGATGGACAGGGCATTCACAGCCTCTCTGGGCAGCTGTTCCAGCACCTCACTACTCTCATGGTAAAGAACTTCCCCCTGACATCAACATAAATCTTCCCTCCCTCAACTTAAAACCATTTCCCCTTGTCCTGCTGTTATCTATCCTTGCAGAGAGTTGATTCCCCTCCTGTTTGTAGGCTCCCTTTAGGTACTGAAGGCTGCAATGAGGTCACCCCGCAGCCTTCTCTTCTCCAGGCTGAACAAGCCCAGCTCCTTCAGCCTGCCTTTGTAGGGAAGGTTATTTTTCCTCAGGAAAAAAAAAAAAAAAAAAAAAAAAAAAACAAAGCCAAACATAAAGAAAAAAACACTAACCACAACAGCAAAGGCGAGATATTTTGTAACGCTGTCCTTTTCACAAGCATTGGTATCAAAACCACCGTCATGTTTCCATGCCTAAAATGAGGAGCACCTTCTGTTTTCAGGCACAGTGACAAGGTGAATACCATGATCTAAATCAGCGTGGGGTCATTTCTGGAAATGAAGCTCCTTTGAGAGCTTGGTGTAGGCTGCAGGTCAGATTTTGCCTTTGACTCGTTTGGTAATGGGTCTTTCAACCTCTGGGGCTATCACATTTTCATCTTATATATATATCTTTAATAAAACCAGGAGATGAGAAAGACAGAAACGACACATCTCAGTGGAATACAATTCAAATGAAGTTGTTAATAATAAATAATGTATTTAGCTTTATATTGCTGCTACTACCTAAGCCTGTGATTATGGGCAATGCTGAGATAAATAGATAAAACAACAGAGAATAGCAGTGAGGCTATTAGGATTTGAAATTTGCCACGAGGCACAAGCAGGTATCTAAATAATAAATATCAGTTTAATTTCTTCAAGCCTCAATCTGCCATGATATTAGCCCTCAGAAGTCAGATTCTGAAACAGGAATGTTAACTTAACCTTGATTAAAGATGGAGCAGAAATCCCTTAGCACAGCAGCCAGCATCCCTTCTGGACAGGCAGCTTCTTGTTTTTCAGACAATGATGGGTAAAAATATTTGTTCTTCCTTTTATTTTTAAATGATGAATCCACAGCATGTATTTCTGTACCCTGGTAGACGAAGGCATAATGAGTTAATAAGAAACTCTTCTATTGAAAAAGAACATGTCAGTCATGTCAACAGCATCAATTTTCTAGGTAGAACTTCAATACAGCAGGTAACTGAAATTCAATGCATCTGTTATATTTCTTGTTGCCAAGGCTTTAACATTGCAGCAGCATCTGCTATCACCTTTCCAAGTGAAGTGAAATTGGTGCATTCATTTTATTTCATGACTTAGCAACTGCACTGAGGACGAATTACAGATTATAGGGTTATATAAAGGCTTTCTCTGCACATATAGGATCCAAGGACTACTGTCTCATGATTATAGACACAACTTATTCTGTGATCTAGTTATTAAAAATTAAATATTTTCTACTATATTCTGTTCTTCAGTTGCTGTAAAACTATTACAGAACAGTAATATCCACAGTACATGGCTCTAACTTTGATCAGTTTGATATTTTGTACTTTGATTGGTTTGCACTGGAACAGGTTGCCCAAGGAGGCTGTGGATGCCCCATCCCTGCAGGCATTCAAGGCCAGGCTGGATGTGGCTCTGGGCAGCCTGGGCTGCTGGTTGTTGACCTGCACACAGCAGGGGGTTGGAACTGGATGAGCATTGTGGGCCTTTGCAACCCAGGCCATTCTATGATTCATTCTAAGATTCTATGATACGATGATCTTTCTTTCCTTCCTGATGGGTGAACTAGGAAAAAAAAGAAAAACAAAAACCAACAGGTAGGAGGTAGAGCAACAGGCCAACCATATTAAGGCATGTTGTACAGATCGAGGCCTTGGTAAGCAACGGTATTCTTCACAGAATCTATGTCAGTAAAATTCCTATATGCTGATCTTACACACATTAAAAAAAGAACAGATAATGGGACAACAGGAATCTATTTTCTTGACAGAGAATTAATACTAAAAGAAAACATCCTGAGCCATTCCCATTACTGCTTGGAAGCGTTGATCTTGTGGACTTAGTTCATGAAAACCTTCAGATCCCTTTACAAGCCAAAGAAAGTGAACACTGGTAGCTTATATATTTAAGCATTTTCAGAAGTCAGACTCGTTTCAGAATGGGGCTGTGAAGTCTAAATTAAGGGCTTTTCAGGTAAGGTGGTGTCTCAGTATGCTGATTGTTGTTCATCTGTGTCACGGAGAGAATGAGAAATCTGAGACAGAAAGAAGCATCTCCCCATACTGCGTTGTCTTTATATTGCTATAGTAACTTGTGCAAATGCTAGAAAGACTTTCTGCTGTTGGTTTCTCTCTTTAGCACTGATATTAACGCACACTATGTCAAATAAGGTCTATGTCATGGAGTCAAGCCCTCTGCACGCATTTTCTTTCTTAAAGCAAAGACATGCCAACTATCAACTATCATGAATCCTAGTGCTGGTCTTGCCCTGTCTCATGTGGAGCGCAGACGAAGAAGAAAGAGAAGTAATTCTGTAAATCAACAGCTGACCAAAGGGGTGGGAGGTAACAGAGCAAGAAATTAGCTCTGCCTTTCTCCACTCTTTTCCATTAACTACTCAGAAGTCTTCCAGGTGACCTCCGGAAGCCCAAATGTCTTAAAGGGAATGGAAACTCCTACCTACCAGGGTCAGTCAAAAGACTAATTGGTACGCAATATTATCCATCAGAAAAAAAAAAAAGAAGAAAAAAAGTGGGCTTGCTGCATACAAAATGTAAAACAACTTCACATCAAGTATTTTATGTAACTCAAAAGAGGAACTAATTCCACATGGTGCACTTTAATATTACATTGTTAATTATTAAGGCTTGTGATCCGTATACAAGAGAATACGCTTCAGAAAGTTATTGAGAATTGACAAGATTATAAACGGGTTTAGCTAAACAAATATACTGTTATGTTCACTAAGCCCTATAACAAATAAAGGATAATAAACAGGCACATTCATCTATTTTTCTTCTATCATAGTCACTGAAGACAAACACAGGGGAAAAAAACCAAAACAAACCAAAATGACCTGCTTACATGTTAACAGCCTGGACCATAACGCTGTAGACTGTTCTGTTTTTAAGAAAATCATTGTTAGCTTCTGATTTTATATGGTAATTGTACATCACCAGTTTATGAATAACAACAGTAGAGTTTTTCCCTTCTGATTTCAGAGCCACTTGAGCTATGCAGATTTCAAAAAGCTTATGAATATACAGATAAATACAGAACTGCTCTGAACATCTGTAAGCAAAGTACAAAAATACTTTTCATGGCGAATGAACATCCTGTGCTGCCTAACGCTGGCCAAAATCGGCGTATTTATGGATTAGCCTAATGCACCAAATATAGCTCAAAATCCTTCACCCAGTCCAGAATGCCCTTTCAGGTTTTCATCTGCAAGGTTGTCACCATACAACATAAAAATAACTTTTTAGCACCGTGTTTATAAGCTACAGAATAACTCAATTATCTCTTAGACATCAATTTAACGTGGCAATGCCACACCGTCTGATTGGAGAACCTTCATGTGATCTACCTGGCACCTGGACAGAATGACACTGACTGAATGTCCTGAACAGAAGGAATTTTGTCTGGATGAGGAGCTACGAGATGTGGTTTAGTAGCTTCTGGTAGCAATGGTGATGGGAGGATGGTTGGACCAGATGATTTGCAGGTCGTTTCCAACCTTGTGATTCTATGATTCTATGATTTTATGACACTGAGCTGAACCATGACATTCCTACCTCCCCAACAGAGTTAGATTTGGCTGCTCTTCAAGGTCTATGAAGATAGGGGTTTGCTCTTACAGACTGAAAGAAGATGAAAAGATACTTATGACTAACAGACCAATTGTGAACGTGAAGCAGCGTATCAAATCACAGTCAATACACTCAAGGGTCTTCGTCTCAGTAATTCCTACACCCACAGGCATTTAAATGCAAATACTAGTGCCATGTTACTACAGATTTTTAGATCAATTACATTTAAGGTAGTGTTCTCCACACAGGACTTCAAGCAAGATGTTTGTTAGGATTATTAAGGAACATCCTAAATTCACAAGAAATCAAAAACCTTCCAAAAGCTCTATGAGCCAAAAGATGTAGAAAATATTCCTACCCCTCTTGGTAAGACAGAAAGCGGGAACTTTTTCCTATGCATTCCAAATACGTATATAACATGCTTGGATCAGATACATGATCAAGGACTGGAACTTCATGCATCCAAGAACAAGAAACTGGAAAATCTCAGCAGGCACACAGTTCCCTGCCTCCATACATACATACACTGACAATGTATGGCAATACTCCTAGCTCCAGACAGAAGGATGAACAGTAAATGTACATGCACACATCATAGAAACTAGATGATCATTATGGTCCTCTTCAACCAAGGCCATTCTATGATTCCATGATTCTATATCAATTACAGGTATCCAATTACTTTGAAGAAGTCCAAGGGCAATCACAAAAAGCTGTCAGATGTGACCACAGCGTGGCAGGTGCGATAATCTCACACATCTCAAAAGGCACTAAATCCTTGTAGGGAATCAAATCAAAAAAGCACCATTGGTTGATACGTTTGAAGAGCCCTTAGCTTGGCCATAACGGTAAATCCACGCCATTTTGTCTCAGGTCTTGCTGATGATCTGCTTTTGGAACAAGGGCTACATGCTCAATCCAAAGAATTATTGCTTATATTCCTTCAGAGCAGAGTGCCAGGAAGGTGCTGGATTAAAATAACTTTCCTGCACAGATTCTCCAGCCTGCATGGGTTGAATGCAAAGCTCAAATACTTGCCAAGCAGAAAACTTTTAGTGGCATTAATGTGCTTTCTAGAGCTGGATTTAGAGGCCACAACTGTTCAGTGTTTGCCATGGATATGACTTTGTCAGAACAGACGAAGAAGAAAGTGGCAATCACTTGTGTGCAACTGAAGTCTACTGCTTCATAAGTTGCTCTCCCCAATGAAAACTACGGCAGCCAGAAGCAGCCAGATGGCAATATCTCAGGGGGGCTGGTGAGAGCTCTCTACAGAGACTTCCAAAAGGCATGTTCAAAGATGAAACAAAATCTGCCAGAAAAAAAAAAAATCAGAATAAAATCAGAATAAAATGGAGCTAGAAGAAGCTAAGTAGGAAGAAAAAAATTAGCATGCAGGAATCAGCACATTCTCCAGTTCAGCTCAGCTGCACCACTAGGAACAGAAATATGCAGCACATATGCATCCCATTTATGTTCACAGAGACAAGGCTGTGAAATATGTGCTTATCCTTATGGATATCTCTGAGGAAAAACTCCACCAGTGTCCAGTACCTGGAGGCATACAAACATCCACCACGTGAAAGTGTATAAAAACAAGCACAGGAAAATTAAATACAGCTGTGGTTTTGCAATACCAATCTAACAACGAAACTGTCAGACTTTGCAGATAGTTTTTTTCCATTTCTTTATTCCTGGATTCTTATTGTTAAATTACCATTTTTGTTCACTGCTGATGAAATAACACAAATAAAGTTGCATCAGAAAGCTTTCAAAGCATCTCCAAATCAAATGCAAAGCACACAATACTGTGGACCCATCCCAAAATATAAAACCAGCATATATTGTATAGGATTAAAAGACGTGGTATCTTTTTTCTGCTCCCCTGACTACACCTTGTCCTGTGCTCACATCCTCCCTTGGCCAACAGCCAGCACTCAGGGTTTTGGAGAAAGACTCTACAGACCAACAGGACTAACCTCAGTGCATTGGTGCAATGAGTACATTGGGAAACAGAAACTATTCTGCACATCCCTACTCTGTATATCCCCGTTCTATGCAAACGATCTAATTAACGTCCAGATCATTAGAGAGAGTGACCAAACAATGACAGATAGGCCAGTGACCATATCACAGAATCACAGAATTGTAGGGGCTGGAAGGGACTTCTGCAGATCATCGAATCCAACCCTCCTGCAAAGCAGCCTCCCTACAGCAGGC
Source organism: Lagopus leucura (assembly GCF_019238085.1). NCBI lineage: Eukaryota > Metazoa > Chordata > Aves > Galliformes > Phasianidae > Lagopus > Lagopus leucura. The sequence goes on from NW_024962287.1 coordinate 4,256,604, forward strand.
TATATATGCTTACAAATTCACAGATGATGCAGAGAAATGATCAAAGCAGACAGCACAGGAATATTAGGAATTGAAAGCATTAGGAAGCAACAGCTTGTACAGATAGTAGGACAGGCATCAATGATCCCTCAATAGGTGGTATTTCCCTTTGCTGTTTTGCAGGAATCCTGGGTCTCTCTGCATTAGTTAATACAAAAGCATAGCATCCTTCTTTTTGTTCTAGACATTTTTACATTTCTATGTACTGCTCTGAGTTACCAGCAGAAATTCTCCCTAATCTGTACTTTTTCTTTAGCACTTACAAGGCAATTTCTTACTAGCCCTGTATTGTCTATAAAATACCACTTTAAAACCTCTTTTTTCACATATTTTTTACTTTTTCTATAAAGTTTTTCCTGTTCTGAGTGCCTTGCAGCACTTCTCCATGGTTGCTAGAGTTCCATTATTTGTTCGTATCACTGAATTCTTTACACTCCATCAACCCCACACAATAGATTGTTAGTATGTAAGTACATCAACTTCAGCATTTGGCATAAAAAGGGCTATCAAGAAAATAAAGCAAAAGCAAACCTACAAGTTGTTCTCCATCATAGATCACAGGAAAGCAAGAATTTACTTTAACAGCAACATGAGTCAGTTAGGTGCCAGTGGTTCTGTGTTTTCGATCACAGAAAGAAACTGCAGTAGATTATCAGTGTTGTTGAAGGATTAGTGTGGAGTGCAATGAAAAATAAAGGCAAGGATTTGATTTGGAGATGATAGGATGCTGTGCAATGAACTACATACAAATTTAACACATTTTTAATAATAACATAAATGAGAAACCCAGACTTTCCCAGGAGGCTATATGGAAAGAAAAGGGAGAAACGCTCACTTTCTGCTGTCTATACTCAAATATGGGTAAAATTTAAGTCAAAATTCATACTTTTTTTAAAAGACACATTTGCATAAGCTGCAGAAGAACCACTTCCTGAGAAAATGCATTAAAACACAATAAGCAATGAAGAAAACCTAAAACTTGTATGTTTTTTCCTTTTTTCTCAAAGTATTTCTACCTTACCGATTGGTAGGAGATGACAGTGGGATGAGTGCACCGTGGATGTCCCTGCAGTTCAGGACATAGGGGAGGTAGCAGTGTTCTGTAAATAGCTCTTCAGTGGCTGCAGTCAGGCCTTCACTCTTTATTGTCACAGAATCATACAGTCATAGAATCACCAAGGTTGGAAAAGATCTACAGGATCATCCAGTCCAACCATCCACTGATCACCAACACTTCTCACTAAACCACGTGCCTCAACACAACGTTCAAACGTTCCTTGAACACCTCCAGGGTCTGTGACTCCACCACCTTCCTGGCAGCCCATTCCAGCACCTGACCACCTCAAAATCCTTAAAAATCAAAGAGACAAGCTTACCTGAACAGACTTCTTTGTAGGTAGGATTTGGAGTATACCCTCCTGCGTAACCCACATGAGTGGAGTAGACTCCTTTCTGTCTCCAAAACTTCCTCTCAGCTCCCCAGAAGCAGCCCATACCTGAATATTGCATGAAGTACATAACAATATGTCAAAATCTGCTCAGTGCTGAATCGTTCATCTGCATATTCATTGATATAGCTCATGTAGCCAGTATGTGATGGCCAAGCACTTCCCAAGACTACATGTGGAGTAATTACACTGATAAATCCATTCTGCATCAGTGCACAATGCAAACATAGGTTTATTTTATAATGCTTCTGAATGAATGTTAGCATTACAGAGTACAAGTCCTGTAAGGGTTCAAAGGCTCAAACAAGGAGAATTTTCATGCAAACAAAAATTACTTAAAATGCAATTGCACTGTTTGTACAGCACCATTTTTACTCCAGTTGATTAGCAAGCTGTCAAAACACAATAATTTGTATTAATGGCAAACAGTTACTTAATTTTCTGTTTTCAGGCATGTGCAGTCTTTAAAGATGGCAATAATAATGGATTAAATTATACACAGTACAGGAGGAAAAATGCTTTGATTTAACAAGTTATGCATACACATATTTGATGTTCAGACAAAATTTCAGGATTCATTCACCCACATGGCCAGTTATCAAAAGGCCATTGTCAACAGGTGTAAATTAGCAAAAGCCTCCAGATAGCAGGAATCAAGCATATGGTGTGAAAGCCAAGGGGAAGGAAGAAACAAGCCTAACATTCACAATTCTCTGATGGCTTAAATAGTTCAGAGATGTTAGCTATGATTTGAAGGACTTTATGAAGCTGAAACACGTTGTGTACACTCTAGTAACTCTAGTAGGTTGGATATTAGGAAGAATTTCCTCACAGAAGGAGCAGTGATGCAGTGGCACAGCTGCCCAGGGAGCTGGTGGAGGATGTTCCAGGGTGGGGGGGAGGTGTTCCAGAACCCTGGGGATGCAGCACTGAAGTAGGCATGGTGGGGTGGGCTGGGGCTGGGGTTCTCAGTGGTCTTTTCCAATCTTATGGATTGTATGATTCTAGGATTATTTAACTCATCCCTGATTATGGGTAATGTGCTTTCTCTTTCAATGATAACATATGTTCTAAAACATTAAAGCTAGTAAAAAATCAGCTAGCCACTGATTACACTTAAAAATCAATGACCCATTATGAGTTTTCTATTGATAACAACACAGATACGACAGGTTGAGAAATTACAGAAATGTCCCTTCAAAGTTCAACTAGAACAATTACGATCACTCACAAAGGCATATTCTTTCTTTGAGTCTCAGAGATTAGCTTCAGACTTACTTTGACCAACTCCTATTGTAACAAACAAAAATACAGAAGTGATGACTCAGAATGTTTCAGGTGCTCAAGTGAGTCACGCCAACTGGGAGCCTAGCCTGCTCCTGGAGACCTTGGATAGAGACAGGCATCTCCTGAGTATCATTCAGTTCAAAGAAGATAGAAAGTCATCCTTCTAATTGCATTTTCCATGGACTACAGAGACAGCTATAGCTATTAAATTTGGGTTCTTCAGCTAGGGTTGTTAGAGTTAGGGTGGTATGGTTAGGTCACGGTTGGACTCGATGATCTTTAAGGTCTTTTCCAACCTGAGTGATTCTGTGATTAAACTAGGCTGGTGAGAAAGTACTGAAGGATCAATCTTGAATCTGTCCCCAGATTTTGCAGAAAGAACATTCAAGAATTCTCACTTTCTGCAGTTCTTTATTATTTATCCAATGCTAGAGTTGTACATACCTCTTGACTCTTTCTTCATATTGCTTTATCCACGAGGACATTTTAGAAGCATTCAGAATTAGACTGATGCTACAATCTACACAGATGAACGTTCCTATGTTCACTACACATGCTTTCTAAGAGGAGGATGGGGGTGCCTGGACCCTAGGCAGGTGGAGTGCCAAATATCTCCTCAGTTTTCAGTGGACACGAGATGCCCCTGGTGGAATTGACTGGATCACACTGTGGTGACACTGGAGGTTTACAGGCAAGTAGTCACTAGTCAACGGATCAAGAGTACAAAACATCAGTGAGAGAAAGCCCAACATGGAATTAGATGACTGAATTCTGCCCAAGTTTCTCTGACTGACAGTTTTGTGCCTGAGAGCTACATAAAGCAAGTAAATGCTGATAAGGTCCACTGTCTTGAGAAAAAAAAAAAAAATCATTATTAAAGAAAATCTTATGACTTTCTCTGTGTCATAAAAACCCAGAGCCACTCTTCCTTCCCATGACCAGTAGACCAAACCCCACCAGTTTCAGTAACCTAGAACATAAAAACCTTGAAATCATAGAAACATCCGGATTGGAAAAGACCTCCAAGACCATAGAATCATAGAATGGCCTCGATTGATAAGGACAATAATAATCATCTAGCTTCAACCCCCCCTGCTACAGGCAGGACTCAGAATCATAGAATCATAGAATCACAAGGTTGGAAACGACCTACAAGATCATCTAGTCCAACCATCTCCTCATCACCACTGCCACCACCAGCACTAAACCACATCTCACAGCACGTCATCCAGACGCCTCTTGAACGCTGCCAGGGACGGCGACTCCACCACCTCCCTGGGCAGCCATTCCAGTGCCTGACCACTCTCTCAGAGAAAAAGTTCTTCCTTATGTCCAACCTAAATCTCCTCTGATACAACTTGAGGCCATTACCCCGTGTCCTGCTTGTTGCCTGGGAGAAGAGGCCAAATCCCTCTTCACCACAACCTCCCTTCAGGAAATTGTAGTGAGTGTAGACTTCCAACCAGGAGCCTGGCTTTGAATGCTTCCAGGGATGGAGTATCCATAAGATCATGAAGTCCAACCTGAACACGCGTTGCTGAAATCTCTAAAATGTAGTACTACATGGCCCCATTCTCACAGGAGACTTGGACACACATTACCTTATTGAGACAGCCTGGACATGTCAGCTTTGCTTTGTGGAGAAGAAAATGTTTTGGGGCATTCACGAAATCAGAAATTCTGTACCTTTCTTTTTTTGGCATCCGAGACAAATAACTTTGATTTTATAGGGATGATTCCTTGATGATTTTTTTTGAGTAATTCATTCCACTGCAGACATAGTAACCATCATGGACTTGTTGCTCAGAAGACTGGAGAGACTGCCTCACCATGACAACCTAATTATGGATCTGTGCTCTGAGCACCTGGGACAGCATCCAATATTCAGCTTTGAGTTCATACATGGGCCCAACTTCAAATACAAAGTAGAAGTGTTCATTGCTTTCCTATTTCAAGATGTCTGGAAATAATGATAATTAACCATAGTGTTTGCTGACTCTCCTTGATCAATAATTATTGCTTAGGGTTCTCTCACCAATTGTCCTCTCCCACTTGAACTAATTACCTATATCTTCATCATGGTTTCTTCCACTATTTGTTCTCTGCAACCAGTTTATATATGAAATCATTGTGTTCCCCAGCCTCCCAGAAACAGACATTTTATTCTTTTGGTGAATGATTCTCATGATTTCTCAAGTACTCTGACACCTTGTGCAAACAATAAATCCTCACATCCACAAGAACAGATAAAATTGAAGTCATTGTCACAAGAAAACAACCTGCTAGTAAAGGGACATAATTTACAACAATACAACACTCAATTGCTTTCCGTGGAATTAATACATCCAGCAGCTGATGTTTGTTACTCTGATAAAGTGGGGCCATGTTCTACAGAGAAATTGTCACAAGGAGAGGAATATTAAGAATAAAACCCCTTTCAGTGCTCTTCTTCAGAGCACTGATGGTCTGAAGCCACATTCATAGTGCTAAAATTGGGAAATAACCTCAATTAAAGATGTCATGTACTCCTGTAGTACAAATCACAGAATCACAGAATCACAAAATGACTTGGGTTGGAAAGGACATCAAGGATCATGAAGCCCCAACCCCCCGCCACATGCAGGGCCACCAACCTCCCCATTTCATAGCAGCCCAGGCTGCCCAGGGCCCCATCCAACCTGGCCTTGAACACCTCCAGGGATGGACGGGGCATCACAGCCTCTCTGGGCAGCTGTTCCAGCCCCTCACCACTCTCATGGGGAAGAACTTCGCCCTGACATCCAACCTAAATCTTCCCTCCCTCAACTTAAAACCATTACAAAGCAGTTTACTTCCTCTAATTTCTACTATTCCAGTAAAAAATTGAAGATGTTCCAAAAAATTAGATAAAACTCAGGGGGAAAAAACAATATAAAGCAGCTGAAAAAAGAACATAAAAAGGAAATAAGCCACCCATACTATAACGTGAAGCCAGCAAAGATAAATTTGATTTTAAACTATTCATTGAGTATTTTGCATAATCCTCAGTACTGGTTAAGTGAGCTCAGCTTTAGTGTTAGATAGCAAGCGGCACTCCTAAGGGAAAGAAAAGAAGGGAAATACTGGGGAACATGCTCTTATGCCCAAAAAAAAGCATAATTTGAACATAATGGGGATGGCAGGAGAGTATTTAAGAATTAAAGATATTTGTCACTTTTTAATTGCTAATTTGTAAAACAAAAAGTATTCTTTGAGTGATGGGTTTTGACTGACTCTTAATTGGAATTTCAAAAGGCATTTAAAGACTTTATGCTTTTGAACTTCAAAAACAAACAGATTCAAATGACAGGCTTTAAAGGTTCATTCATCCCTCTAAATAATATTAATCACACAATTCGGGAATAAATGCTAATACTGCTATTCCTTTCTAGCATCCACATCCTTCTTCTCAGAGCATTCCCTTTATATACATATATAAATAGACAATATATATATATATATCTCCTCTGAACAACTCTCTTTGTACACAGCTCAGTGAAGGAATACGTGTTTCCATAGGCAACCCAACCATTAGCACGCTTGTTAAAAAAAGTTTATAAAGCTTAAGTATTCTTATAAAATAATGGCAGCAAAATATTGCTCTGATAAGAGAGATAAGCACCCCATTGTTAAAGATAACATGTAACAATTCTGAAATATTCACAGAGCTAAACTGAGCAAAATGGAACTGCAGGTGTTTACTTTCCGGTGAGATTAATCACTTTACAGATAATGTATTGACAAACGTCTCCATTGACTGTAACAGGAGTTCATACATTTAGAGATTAATTCATTTGACTGAAGAGAGACATCCAGGATGGGTCACTACCTGACCCATCCCTGCAGACAGCCAAGGTCAGGCTGGATGGGCTCCGAGCACCTGACGAAGCTGCCGGTGCCTCTGCTCATTGCAGAAAGTGGGACCAGATGGCCTTAAAAGGTCCCTTCCAAAAGCAACTGTATAATTCCATGATTCTTCAATTTGAGATGACTTAGGATATCGATGACACCTACATCTGCTGAAGGCTGACCAACGCGACATGGGACTTGAGAGACGTGACACGGGCCCTTCATGAAAGGCCAGGTAGAAGCCCATACCAAATACAACTATTTGTATATTTAAGGAGAGAGAAATAAGCCTGTATCTTGCATGTAGACATTACAAAAACGTGAACATTTTTAATCTAGTTGAATCAAACCATACAAAATAAGTTGTGCTTGGAAGCTGCCCATTTTTCTTTGGTGGCTAAAAAAAGTACCTACCATGAGCAGCTCGGTTGCAGAAGTGTATGTGTGGGTCTGTAATTAAGCCACATAAAACCTAAGCAAAATGATTAATTACAGTTATTCCAGATCTATTCTGGTAATCATGTACTTAGCTTTCAGTACTATTAGATTCTTTATTTCCTGTATTGCATGCAACAGCCATTGCACAGGGAAAAAAAAGTAAAAAATAAATAAAAACAGATTGGAAAACCTGTTTAAAATCATGCAACATTCAAGATGTGTTCCCCTCTAATACAAGAAATTGGAAGATCCTACACAGGGAACCCTTATTCACCCTCGTTCTGCTCCCCTTCCCTGGTATTTCTCCCTATCACATCTTTGAATAGCACTCCATTTCCATGCCCTTTCCCTGATAAAAATTCCTATTCATGATTCCATGATGTAAAGTGGGCACAGGCGGTGCATTTGCATCAGAAGGGCATTCCTGATCCAAATTAAAACCTAATAAGACCCATCCATGCTGTACTAATTAAAGTCTATTAAGTTGTGAGCCCCGTAGATGTTAACAGAGACTGAAGCTTCAGGGACTCTCAGCTTTCCATTTAGAGAAACTCACAGTGGGTGTATTGTTTATAAAGTCTGGCTGGTTTTCCTATTTTCTCTACAACGCATATGCATCCATGGCATTTTTATTCCATCCTTTCTTTATTCCTGTGTCCTTTACCTTTGTGTCCCTCTTCTCTGGGCACCCAGCGCTTGCACAGCCTGACTTCAGCTGACAGCCCATGACCTTTGGTTGCTGCCAGCTTTACCTACCAGCATTATCTCTTCCTACCCTCCCAGCAGCCCAATCGGACATCCAAAGAAGACACTTTTTGTCTAATTCTGAGAAATGAATGCATTATTTCCATGACATGCCAAGGTTTTTTTGGCCCACAGCCTGCAAGCTCTCCACCCACACTCTGAGCAGCAGATTAAGAAGCGGTTTCAACGTCAGGCTGATAGCAGTGCTTCACTGCAGAAGATGAACGCAAAGGATAGGGATCCTGCTCCTCCTTCTGTTTGAAGGATTTGAGAAAGTATGCTTCTGCTAATAGGGATAAATTTAATATTTTAATGTACTCTCAGAAAAATAAAAGGTGCTGCTGTGATGAGGGAACAAAAAGCAGAATGCCCTGGAAACTTCCCCCCTAAGCCCAGCTCACCATAGGGAGGAGGACAGGGAGACCTGAGAGCAGCATTTCAGTACCTGAAGTGGGGCTGCAGGAAAGAAGGGGACTGAGATTTCAGTGGGAATCTGTTGGGTTAGGACAAGAGAAAATGGCTTTAAACTAAAATAGGGGAGATTTAAACTGGATGTAAAGAAAAAGTTTTTTACAGTAAGAGCAGTGAGGCACTGGCACAGGTTGCACAGAGAGCTGGCGGGTGCCCAGTCCCTGCAGACAGCCAAGGTCAGGCTGGATGGGCTCTGAGCATCTGATGGAGCTGTGGGTGTCCCTGCTCAGTGCAGGGAGTGGGACCACATGACCTATAACAGTCCCTTCCAACTCAAACTCTGTGATTCTATCTACTCAAAGCTCAGGAGCACACCGAACAGGAGTGCAGCCTGTGCCAGCATACGCTCTGAAGCCCTGGAAGCAGCGATGCTGCCAGCTGCTCAAACCCAGCCAAAAGGAGCTGGGGCACAGGCTGCTCCTCTCCATGGAGGCAGCAGAGGACAGCCAGCCGCACATCCTGCCACTCGTCCCACTGCTCGCCGGGAGCTGACGGCACAGCTGCCAAAGCCCTTGGCCAGTCTAGAATTTGGCCCGAAGTCTGAACACGATTTATTTAGTTACCTCTATAAATCTGGAGAAGCCTAGCAAATGCTCAGCTGCTTTGAACTGACTTTTTTTTTTTTTCCCCCGGTTGGAAGGAATAAATTGAACCTCAGCAAGCCTGATAGTGTCAGGACAAGGTGGAATGGTTTTAAACTAAAAGAGGTGATTTATATTAGGTATTAGGAAGAAATCCTATACTCAGAGGGCAGTGATGCCCTGGCACTGCTGCCCACAGCTGTGGGTTCCCCATCCTTGGAGGTGCTCAAGGCCATGGATGGGCCCTGGGCAGCCTGAGCTGGTGGGGGCACCCAGCCCATGGCAGAGGTTGGGGCTAGATGGGCTTTAAGGTCCCTTCCAACCCAACCACTGTATGATTGTATCATTCAAGTCGTATATCCATATAATAATGTGTATTACATAGATTTCTGCCAAGTTCAAACAGTGTTTGATCAGCCTTTTCTCTTAAAAAGCTGTGGAGTGCGGTTGGTACAGCTTTCTGGTTGAAGTACATTCAAGTGCCAATATTTTTAAGCCCTTGCCAGACAGATATTTGTTTATGCTGTGTGCATCTCAGCTGTGGGGACCATTAATTCTTTGTACTTCTCAGGTTGCAGTGGATACTTTGGCTTCACCTTGAAGGGCCAGAAGAAGACTTTGTACACAGCCCAGAGCCTACTTACAGTTCTTGTACCCATGGTTAAAACACTTTGTCTTGGATTTATACAACTCTGAAGCACTTGTCTTCCCGTAAGCTAGGTTTTAGAGTCGTGGAATTATAAAGGGTTGAAAAGACTCATACAATGACCAAGTCCAACCACTGACACATCACCACCATGCCGACTGACCGTATCCTCATTGCCACATCTTCACATTGATAACCTCCATTGACACTGTCCCTACCGCCTCCCTGGGCAGCCTGTTTTTCTGTTTGTTCGACACAGGGAAATATTCCAGTTTCTTTGGCTTCACTGTGGTTGAAGACACAGACCCAAAAGGAGCATGGGATCTCAGAATCACATGTAAAAGGAGTGAATACAGCTTTATCAAACAGATTTACATTGCTCGTGTACTTACAAGGGCCAGAAAAGGTGAAACTATCGAAGCTGCATCCCAGTAATCACCAAGATCAAAACACAGCATGAATTACCTGAAATGAATTTGCTGTGAAATTTTTCAAATTCCTGTTGAGAATCTGGAAAGAATTTCAGATTCAGCCTGAAATGTAATGTCATCTTTTACATAACACTGTAATATGTAGGGCGCTTTGGTGAGCCATCTGGATGCATATAGGATTAATGTTATCAGTCAGGATTTGAAATAAAATTGTATCATTGATGTCTTTAGGGGTTTAACGCGCATGCAGCAAGGGAATATTTGAGCAATCACAAAATATCTGAGACAACTGGAAAACAATCAACTAAGAAATGGTTGTGAGGAATATTAAAAAAAAAAAAAAAGCCTGAAATGGAGAACAAGCTCAGCTGAAAGAAATAAAATTCCTGATGACAGATGGCATTAAGCGGATGATCTTCCTAGATAAGCGTTGGCTCTAATGCTACAACAGGGTTGATAAATATGTTGAACAGCTTGCCTGGGGCAAGTCAAACAAAGCCCTCGGCAAGAAATTTAAAATGCAGTTTGCCTAACAGAGCAACTAAAGAGGAATTTCTTGGCTCACCATTTTGCCAAGATGTGTTCTGTTCACGCTGCATGAATTCCCAGAGAAACTGTTGGGTTTGCTTCATTTTCCATAGGAGAAGCAGAAGCCTCATGTTCATTCAAATTACCAAATGGCCAGGCAATTCAGTGCTGCCAGTATGGTGGCTGCTGACATTCAAAGAGCGCGTGGGCGCGTGCGTGTGCATGTGTGTGTGTTTGTATAAAGCCTGCACAACACATTATTGTAAGAGGAAAAGGAGAACATCATAATAGAAAGGGAGTATTTTACTGTCAACAGAAAAACTGCCATGTTCTCAGCAAGAAAAATACGCGTAACGTGTCGTAAGTGAGACTTTAGAAAGACCCTATAAGGCAACAGCACTCCAGCTGGGAAAAGGGCTAGATAGAGAGCCAGAAAGCGGTTCTTAAAATGTATTTATGCAACCCATCATAAAAGCACTTTACAAGTTAGCAATAATATGAAATCAACAAGATTTTAAGAAATTTGAAGCCAGTATCAAGGATAGCAATAGGATATAAACCACGGCTACCATGAACTTCACAGTTATAACAGGAGAGGTTTCAGATATTCCTGTTCAAATGCAGTTTTGATCTTAACCAGCAGAGAGCAGGGAAATACACATCTCAGTGTACTAAAATGCTCTCAAAGATGGCCTTATTCACTGCCTTAGTATTCTTTCCCCATGCAATAAACTGGAATAGTTAAGCCAAGTTGCTCTCTGGTGAGTCCAGATAGTAAGAAAATTCCATCATCACAATCCTCTGCTGGAAAACTTTTTTCTAATTTCCAGAAACTGGAAGATATGGACCATCCATAAACCACTTGTATACTCATTCAAAAGGTTGGCATCACAAGCTGGGTAGGGAATATGTGAAAACAGCAGTGGCCAAACTTCCTGACCTTTGAGAGAACCTTTCAGGAAGCTCATCTCAGGTCTAAATAATCAGAACTAGCAGTGTAAATTGCTTCTAAAGGTGAATAGGATGAGAAGCAGATCTTGAGAGAGTGAAGAAATAGAAGCGCTTCTGTGGCTCTGCCCTTTTCTGCATTGCTGGACTACCAGCCGTGTTCCTCATGGCTGTTCTGAAACTGTTTGTTGTACATCAATCACACTCAGCATTCCCTTAATTCTTAATTAGGAGAGAAAGGTTAAAAGGAGTTGGCAGATGTGCAGGATTTGTTGCCACAAATATATACAATTCATAGGCTCTACTTCACAGCTCCCAAAAGGGCACAGTGTGGGAATGTGCCATAGGAGGAAGCCTGGCAGCAGCCATTTGGATCTGGGGAACCATACTTCCTCTCTCCTCTAGAAAGCAAATACTTCAATACTAATTCTCATGCATTTAGCTCCTTTCATCAAACGACATCAAAGCATTTTGCACACAATAATTAAGCCTCGCATGAACCATAATTTATGAATTATTACTTCAAGTACTCTCCAACTGAGGTATGAGGGGTCCCAAAGCAAAGCAAAGGATCCCTTTTGGAAAAATACCAAAGGATCCCAACTAACAGGTCTTTGTTTCAAATAATTCTTTTTCATGTTATGACTGCTGGTTGATAGAAACACTACTTGATAAACTGATGTTTTTTCTACCTTTTTCTTGTCTTATTTCTGTTGATTTATATTCCTCTGTAAAGCTTGTTTTAGATAAAATATAGCAACTTTCACCTAATCCGTCGTTCAGTGGTAGAATATACCCGAAACATAACAGCATGGGAAATAAGACAAAATGAGGAGCTGCCTCCAAAAGTACAGAAAATGTGTCTGAGCATTATGATAGCTTTAACAAGTTGAGCCAAGTGGTGATCTTGGTATTTGTTAGGCTGTGGCTGCCAAGATGAGGCATGGGGCAAAAGAATGGGGGCATGGGGGTTGGACTCGATCTCTGGAGGTTCCTTCCAACCCCTACAATTCTGTGATTCTGAATAATAATTTTATAATAGAAGATTCATCAAAAAAAGCAGTTCAGTGTCTCACTCCTGAAGTGAGACTCATTCCATCACGTGAAAAGCTATCTTGTTCTTTGATTTTCATTCATGAAATAGAACTATTTCTGTTCTCTTGGCGTTGCAATGGACATTGATTCCATTCTATTTAGATGTGCAGATCTGGCAGAAATGGGATGAGAAGGAAGTTGTATGAATGCAAGCTCAAGTTCAGACCATAACAGACCTTCTCTCCAAGGCTCATTTCTACCATTCGTGTCATTGCTGCTTTCAACACCACAAATGCAGAACAAGCCAGCAACCTGTCCAAAAGCTTTCTGACAGAGCCATTCCATAAACACGAAGGAGCACTGTCACAAACTGTAGAGTTCAGGCCTCTGGAAACTAAACCAGTAAATACGTGTTTCTTTAATGCTCTTTAATGGGGATTTGGGAATACAACTGAGTGAAGGCTCATGGATGAGAACAACTGGGCATCACTTTCACTCAAACTGAATCACATATAAAGCAATATTGCACAAAAATGTGTAAGATCTGCAGAAAAGACGTGCTATTCATAGAGTAACAGCAGGCAGTCCTAAATGCAAAGTATCTAAATTAGCACTGCAATTCTTCCAGATCTAATTGATTAAAGGGAAGTCTTAAAGGGAAGTATTGTAGGGACCCAATGTTTCTTGGTCACAAAGGCGATATTTGAAGTGTCCAAGAACAGAAATAAATTTGTGATAGGTAAAAAAATAACAGGGTTTATGGCCAAAAGTCTGACTGCATTGACTATTTACTCTTCTAAATATCACTGACAAAATAAATCAGTCTCAATACAAGCACATTAATACGAGCATCTAGCATTAAATGTGCAGGTTGGTGGCACTGCCTGTGGCAGGGGGTTGGAGATTCATGATACATGAGGTTCCTTCCAACCCAAGCCATTCAGTGGTTCTGTGAAGTGTGATGTATATGCATCATAAGCCATTTGCACACCTCTGATGTTCCCAAAAATGGAACAAAATCTTCATCTGAATTAACAGAAAAGAATATCCAAGGATAGAGTTAATAAGTGATGCCAGCTTGTGCACAGATGAATTCACTCTAACTACTTTTCTGTCTACTTTGAAGGAGGGAGTAGTTTATTAATATATTACCTTTCAAAAGTCTGTTAGGGACTAAAGGAACCCCAGGCACAATAATATGTGAAAGAGATTGAGGTAGAGCTACATGGTCCTATCATCAACCTGATTATTTGCTTCACTGCCAAGCATCACATCTTTAGTTCAGCCACTGATTTGAGGCTTTCAAATCATTTTGTGATCTTCCTTTGCTCTATGCATTCCAGCACTTCGCACTGGAGATTCATTTTAGATCATCCTCGGTCATTTGACACACTTTAGCGCTCTGCTACTCAAGTAGAACTCAATGTACACATAAAATAAGAGATGTCATCAGGGCTGTGTAATCCATTTGATTCTCTTGAAACTGTATCTTTCATATAAACTCATCTCTGCAATAATAGAGAAGTCTTAGCCTTGTCTTGTGAAAATCTCTGTAATCTCTCAGCAACCTTAGGGAGTTTGAAATACACAGAGGCAAAACAAAATATATTCTGCTATAATAAAAGCAAAGCACAACAAACATCTTGTTACGGGCTAAATAAGAATCACTTTCAGAGCTATAATGCAGAAAATAATAACTTGTTTACAAAGTCTGTTCACTGCAAGGAATAGAAATCTTGATGTTTCTTTCCCTCTTTGATAACTATTGCTAAGTTAAATTAACTGCCACAGACACATTCAAAAAAAGCCATGTCATATTACTTATTTTATCTATATCCCTAGACTTTAAATAACAACAGAAAGCTGTAGGCACCCTGACAATTATTTAAACTTACAATCTATAATTGCTCAGGAGTAAAAAATAATTACATCCAAATAACAAGGCAGTTCAACAAACAGCCCTTTATTCCTCCTTTCTCCAACTCCATAGAAACATACCCTTAACCCTTTTCCAATAGAAGCCCAAACTAATAAATGTCTTCTGAGTGTACCTCAAAGATCATCAGAATTAATCTATTTTGAACCACGGCTGTTCTTAATGGTAATACAGAATTTCCAGGAGTTATTTTCTCATCCCTTAGAGGCCACTAAAATTTTGGTACGTTCTCACTTGCAAAAGAGAATACTTCTTTCCTGTACCTTCCACAAAAGACAATTACTCAAAAAAATACCAGAGAAGATTGTTATAGCAAAACTAATTTATATCCAGAGGAACAGACAGAGGCCAAATAGATACGTGGTTAATCATTTATCATTTATGCACTACTTGACATGCACTCATTGCCAAAAAACAAATGACCTATAATGGTCCCTTCCAAATCAAACCATTCCATGATACACTATTTGTTAAGGAGGCACCATGATAGCTGCCAGCAGCCAACCAAGGTGGAGGTATCCATCTTTATCATGAAGCACGACATGGCTATTTTAGAGCAACTCTATGACTAAGTGAAGACAGGTTTACTTCTGTGTGCAGTAGAATTTTGCTATTTTTTCTTCACAGGTTTCAAATCAAGTATTTAAAATAAAAGCCAGTTTGCAATGAAATGTGCAACACCTATGACTTAAGTGGTACACGATGGACAAGCCTGAGATGCAGCAGCAGTGAAGCAGAATGAGCTCATACAAATCAGAGATCTCTGCACAAACTCATGCTCGATAACTGCAGCTACCCAGCCAGGCTTGGATAACTTGGTACCACAGCATAGGCACAGATAACATCAGGGTCCATGCCAAGCCAGACATGCATCCAGAAGGAGCTGCTGCCTATTTCACAGCACCCTTTGTGCAATCAGTCATTTTGCCTCCTCTGGGGAAAACCAGGAAAAACTGTATTCTCTGGCTTTTTCTTGTTTCTCTTGGTATACAACTTCAGAGTACTGAGGTTGTGAGGTTACTAGAATGAATCTCATTTAAGAAAACTTCAAAATATTACTAGCAGAAAAGAACCATGTGCATCCATTTATTCTCATCACAAATATTTCTCAACAGGGAGCTAATGACAGCTGTGGACTGCATCTGCATGGTTTTCAACACTGTTTTCAACGACGATTCCTGTACTTTCCAAACAGCAAACAGGTTCTCACTATGAGACTCCTTACAGACTTAATTAATTAATAATGGAAAGACAGGTGATGTGATATGATAGGTAATGTTGCACACATGTGATGTACGTGACCTGTGGCACGCAGTGCATGATATACCAGGGATACATCTCACCCCAGTCTCCAGCAGTGGACAACTGCAGGAACTCAGGGAGGATAAGGAAAGGATGGATACACTCAATAGTCTCCACTACCAGCACTGCTGTCCTGGTTTTTGACATTTGCAGGATTCCCTGTGCTTCCTGTGGTCCCAATGCCTCTCATTGGATTTATCTTCCAGCTATTTCTCCTGTGTTCACTTCAACGTGAGAAACCTTTTATATACAGAAAATCCTTTGGCACAGAGATTCACTCTTCTATCTTATTCCATCTTCTCTGATTCATTTCAAAGCTGTTTCTACATCCATCTTTAACAGCCCCTGCTTCTTATAAGGGAAGATGTTCTGCAAAATCAACTCTCTTTTACATTCCCCATAATTACAATCATTTTGCAGGTCTCCCTCACACGCCACATCTATCTTTTCTTGACACAGAACAGTCCTAGTGTACCCAACTGGTTCCTTGTATGCTCCTGACTTTCAACCACTCTTTTTTTTTTCTGTTTCATTCTCTTTTCCTCTTTCATTTTCCAATATGCATTGACAAGGAAAAGAATTACATACATACTAAGCATCAGCATTATCATCCTCCATGAAGTGGCATACACGGAGGGAATCTGGGGACAAAAACCATCAGTGGATGGAGTCCCCAGCATCAGTCCCAGACTCGCAGCAGGCTGCAGCCGGAGAGAATACAACCGGTTGAGATCTGACAGACTCTCCTAGTTTCAGATCTCACTTCTGGAAGCTTCGGCACACGCTCCAAAACATTTTGGATCCATACCATCAGTACCATGAATTAGAGGAAAATTATTTGTACACAATCAATAAGTCTGTTGAAGCAACTGTACTGCCCAAGGCTACAAATATCTTTGCTTTCCTCTCGGGTTTGGTCTACAAGCATTGTAAAACATAAATAACCATAGCCTGTAACAAACAACTGGAGGGGACTGAGATGAGTTTTTAAATGAGGCAACTGTCAATATTTAAACTCAAGATTAAAGAATTATCCTATAAAGACGTCTTACAAAAATATAAATTTTGGTCCTGTCGCATGCACAGAGGGATTGGTGACCTTTTCACAAGTCTATAAGTGAAAATTAAAAAAAGGATGTAGAAGACATTAGCCAGGACAAGGAAACTGATAGGAAAAGTTTCCAGCTCTATGCAGTTTCATTTATGTGAAAAGGTTCTGTTCTTCACAGATGCCAGATTCCCATTCTACAGACAGCTCCAGCTGGATATGTCTAAAGCTCAGAGATGGAAAACATAGTGAGAACCCTTGTTCTAGAACCACACAAAACACATTTCACCTGTGACACGAAGGCACAACTTGGGTTATGTCTGTGTGTGCTCATTTTTCAATTTGGGAGCTTGTTTCAAACCTCAGGACAGGAGCGTGGTGCTTCTTTAGTGTAATATCAAAGGGCATTATGTGCATAGGAGCACATAAGGACAATTGATGGCACAAGATCTGGTAAGACAGCACTAGGGGGGCAGTACAGAGTAGAGGAAACAAAACTTCATTCTGCTTCTCAGGGTGATGTGTGATACTCAGGGTGACCTATTCCAAGAAGCACGTGTATCTAGTGGCAAGCTACAAAGAGGAAAAGGATCTGGCGGTGTTTGTCAACAGCTGGCTGAACATGAGCCAACAGTTTGCCCCTGGTGGCCATATCCACAAGAAGGTCAATGGCCTCCTGGCTTGTATCAGAAATAGTGCAGCCACAGGAGGCAATTATCCCCCCGTACTCAGCACTGGTGATGCCGCACCTCAAGTACTGTGTTCAGGTTTGGGCTCCTCACTGCAACAAAGACAGTGAGGCACTGGAACACATCCAGAGAAGGGCAGTTAAAGTGTGAGTGGTCTGGAGCACAAGTATTATGGAGGGTGGCTGAAGGAACTGGGATGGGTCAGCCTGGAGCAGAGGAGCACAGGCGTGACCTCATCACTCCTTACAATGCCCTGAAATGAGGTTGTGGTGAGGTGGGAATCAGCCTCTGCTCCCAGTAACGTAACAAGAGGTGGCGGCCTCAAGTTGCACCAGCGCAGGTTCAGGTTGGATATTAGGAAATATTTCTTCTCATGAAGAGCAGTGCTGCAGTGGCACAGCTGCCCAGGGAGGTGATGGGGTCACTGTCCCTGGAGGGGTTCCAGAACCGTGGGGATGTGGCACTGAGCGATGTGGGCAGTGGGCATGGGTTGGGGTTGGAGCTAAGGATCTTAGAGGTGTTTTCTAACCTTAATGGCTGTATGATTCTAAGAGAGCCTGGGGACAAAGCAGTACACATAAGAGAAGGACCAGATGTGAATTTCTGCAGTGGACTACAAATAACTGCTACTTTCCATGGCCAAACAGCAACTACACAATGATTTGATGAGGGATCGTGCTAGCTACTAAAAACCAAGTCCTTCTACATCTAATATATGCCCTAATCTTTACCATAGTAGCACACTCATTATCACAGAATCACAGAATCACAGAATCACAGAATGGTTGGGTTGGAAGGGACCTCCAAACCCCCTGCCACACGCAGGGCCACCAACCTCCCCATTTCATAGCAGCCCAGGCTGCCCAGGGCCCCATCCAACCTGGCCTTGAACACCTCCAGGGATGGACGGGGCATCCACAGCCTCTCTGGGCAGCTGTTCCACCACCTCACCACTCTCATAGCAAAGAATTTCACCTTGACATCAACATAAATCTTCCCTCCTTCAACTTAAAGCAATTGAAATTCTCCTTTTCTGTCACAGAGGATTCTGAGTACAGCCATTCTAACGCTTAAAATCCTAAACATGTCCTCTCTTGGCTTATCAGATGCATTTCACTGAATTGCACTGAGTGACTCCTACCCTGCTGTGCAGATGGACTGTATGTAGGTACTGTCAAGAGCTTGTCTGGAGCCTTGGGTCACACCAAAACAAAAATAAGACACCAGAGATGGTGTCAATAGCATGGGAGAGAGAAAGGTTGCTTCACATCCTAGAAAAACGAGTCAATAAGAGCTGCATGACCGTTAGCCTCAGTCAACAACAAGGCTCCATGTTATACCTTTGGGTACATGGAAAGACACCTTGCCCCTTTCTGCAACTCTGCATCTTTAGACAGTGTACCTAATTACAAATCCATTTCAACATTTCACTCGAGTTACATCCTTTTGACTTGAATGCGTGACTGCTTCTACATAATTCATAATGTGATTCTCAATAATTTTCAGTCAAGGTTCAAGCAGAAATGTGTCACACTAGGATTATATTATTTATAAGCACAGTGTTGGATTTAAGCCAATGACACACCAATAAATTTTATCTCAAAGCCTGACATATTGCATGCTGTTTTTCCTGGCTCACAAACAAATAACTACGGCTGTTTCAAAATTACTTACAGTTCAACTCAAATCAGATTTTTTTTGTGATTAGTGGATCTTATCTTATTTGAGAAACTGCTCGTATTAATTCTTTCTTTTTAGATGTTTGTGTGTTTTGGAGAGGGGTTGTTTTCATACTTTGTTTTGTGGTTGTTTTATTTTTTTTATGGCATGTATCCTGCACAGAGAGCAAAGCCAGTTGGTATTCCAATAGGAAAATACGAAACGAGACTCTGTTTGACCCTTTAAGCAGTGGATTTTTCTCTTCTGAAGACAGCAGACTTTTGCATGTTGTCCAGAATAATCAGGCAGCCAGTACTAGCCAGCACAGTCTGTCACTGAAAGTAATCTTAGTAATGTGGTCATTATCCTAAATACAGTGGTAAATTCATATCTAAAGGAGGGCTATAAGGAAGAAGGGAACCCTCTTTAGCAGGCTTTGTTGGGAAAGGACAAGGGGGAATGGCTTCAAGCTCAAAGAGAAGAGATTTAGATTTGCTATAAGGGCTGTGAGGCACTGGCACAGGTTGCACAGAGTGGTGGTGGTGGTGCCCCATCCCTGCAGACAGCCAAGGTCAGGCTGGATGGGCTCTGAGCACTGATGGAGCTGTGGGTGTCCCTGCTCAGTGCAGGGAGTGGGACCAGATGACCTATAACGGTCCCTTCCAACTCAAACCATTCTATGGTTCTATGATAATGTGGCAGACAAATACCGAGATAAGGGACTCGGGGGGAAATGCTCAAGAAGCAATTCTTCTCTGCTAACATCCAAAACTGTAAATAAAAGCTACTGTGCTTAAGTATGCAGACTTAAACTGCATTTCGGTCCGTGCAAATAGCTGTTCTCATATTAGCAAAGGGGTCCCCAAGCCCCCTGTTATGGTCAGTAGGAAACAAAAGGAACACAAAAATGAAGGCAACTGGTGGCCACCTGAGATGCCTTATGAAGAGGTTCTTTACAAGAGTAGTGTAAGAACAGCACTTGCAAAACAGGTTGGCCCGTGTCCTTGGAAGCTGGAGATCCAGAAAGTATTTAAAATATATATATAAATATATGTAAAGTGTCACTGTAAACCAACATGTGCAACAGTTTCTGCCTTGCAGATGAGCTTTCCAAGGGCTGTAACAGAAGATCAGGCAACTATCCCACCTATAGACACTGCTATCTTACATTTACATACAGGCATATTTATCTGCTATAGAATCCCTAAGCTTAAGTATCTAATATCATTTTGGACATCCCTGATATCCATTGGATGTTATGGGAAATTTCTCCTCACAAAGAGCAGTGCTGCAGTGGCACAGCTGCCCAGGGACGTGGTGGGGTCACCATCTCTGGAGGGGTTCCAGAACCGTGGGGATGTGGCACTGAGGGACACAGTGGGCATGGTGGGGTGGGCTGGGGTTGGACTTGAGGATCTTAGTGCTCTTCTTCAACCTTCATGGTTCTCTGATTCTATGATAATTCCTTCTATCTGGCTTTCAGCTACTAGCTCAGAAGAGCACGGATCTCCTGAGACTTGTCGCGACGCCCCGTGGACTTCTCAAATGCCCTAAAACACTTCACGTGGCATAAAATATCTGCAACACGTTTATGGAAATGAATGAACTCTCCCTGGTCGAAGCTAGACAGCTTTTGATAGAATACAAAGGTTGATTCATTCCTTCCTAAGGCAGGAACTGTTGTGTTCTGACCTCCAAATGCATCTTCTCTGACCAGGGAGGAATTCTTGAAGACAACTTTGGATTAGAAAGTTTATTGAGATTAATTCCAGGCTGATGACCTGTAAAGATTCCAGTTGATTCCCCTGAGCTTCGGAGTGTTTCTAAGCAAGAATTTCAAAAAGCATGTGAAGGTTTTTCTATCTCAGATTTTAAGCAAGATATTTTTTTTAGATCACCAATAACCTGATTATGGTTTCATAAAGGGAAAAAAGCTCCTAAAAGTCAGAAAAATGACACTAGATTTTCCCATGCCAAGTAACCCTATACGTAATGCTTTCCTTCTGTCTTTCTTTCTTTCATACAGAACCCTAATTGCCCTGTCTCATTATCCCCAGTTCTGAAACTGTCGGTCTGTGACGTACTGCTAGGAGGATAAATCCACTACGATCGGTAAGTTGAGCTGAAAATACTTAGTGAATGGCAGAGGATGTCTACAATTATCAAAACAACACAGCGTTATACCTCCAAAAACCTCCTCAGATGTTTTTTTTTTCTCTGCTGTTGTAACTACAGACAATTAGCATCACATTTTTCATGGCTGAATAGAGCGAAACATTGTGATTCTGTACGTTTCATGTCACGTCACTATGCTCTATGCTTTATGAACAGGAATCTAAGGGTAAATTTGTATTGTAAATGTGTGTGTGTGTGTATCCCAGCACATACACACACACACGCACACATATATCTCCCACAAAGCAGCATAAATCTGATGAGGGCAGCCTCTAGTCATTAACAGGATAATTTACTTCTATTTCAAACTTAAACCAACTCAGAATGATGCCAAGCATATGTTCATCCTAGTCACTGATATATCCCTATTTATCATAGGCAAGTAATTACCTCTCTGCAATGCTTTTACATAGCTCAAGTAATCTAGGTGCTCTGTGCTGGCTTTTTGCAGGGAAAATAAAACAGGCATTAGAGTCAATCCCTGCCACTGGAGATCACTGAGCCCTATCTCTGAAATCATGTAAACTAAAAAACTTTCTCACTAAGCGAGAAAGTCCCCAAAAAACATAATTAAATGGCTGTTCTAAGGTGAATAATATGGACTGGAAAGCTGTGAGCTGATTTACTTTTAAGAGCCTCTGGATCTGCACTAATGTGCAGTACATACTCTAAGTGGAAATCCACACAAAGCTAAATTCTTCATTACCCCAAGAAAGCTAAATTAACATAAACAAGTCCCTGATGGAGAAGGACAGATATTGTGTTTGAAGGCCACATTACTTTTGTTTTCAGTAGCAAAGAGACGTGGATCCTTTGAAATACAAGAATGTTAAGAAGGGCTGTGCTGATCAAGGACAGCTTTCACTTTGCATTAGGCATACTTTATTGTTCTTTATTAGTGCTTATATATGTCTGGCAATGTCCTTGGCAAAGACCAAGCAGACTTGTACTATTTTATATCTGTCCGAGTCTGTCTCACATAGTGCTCTGCACTCGTGATGCACAATGCTATCAAATCAGATCACCAGCATTTAATGCATAACGTAAACGATGTACCATAGCACAACTGAAATTAAATAATATTTTTTTTAATTTTCAAAGGGCCTTGGAATGATCCTCATTTATGTGTTCATCACTATAGGTCTACCTGGTTAGAGTTCCAGGCTGGATGTGGCTCTGGGCAGCCTGGGCTGCTGGTTGGCGACCCTGCATATAGCAGGGGGTTGGAACTGGATGAGCACTGTGGTCTTTCTCAACCCAGGCCATTCTATGATTCTATGATCTAAATAAAGAATGCAATTGCTTCCTGCTGACCCAACTCCTGAAGGTCTGACCAGCAAACAGAGCGCTGACCTTTTGGCAAGGCTATGAGCAGGATGTTTAAGCACTATTGGAAACAAGCATGAGCCCAGACCAGATGATGGAGGCAGGGAAGTGGGCTGTGCTTCAATTCTCTGGAAGAGGCACTAAAAAGAGGCTGTAAGTCAGTATATGGAAGATAAAACAATAGGAAAATGGGAAATAGTGATATATTTCTTTAATACCCATACTGTGAAGAACTGTACAAGTCCTGCCACTTAGTACACTTCCTTCACTTTTCCAAGATGCTGAAAGAGAATTAGCATGAGAAACATGAATCCTACTGGAAGATGTTCCCTCTGGCTCTCAGTTCTTCCACAACCTGATCCCAGTAACATCTGCTAATACTGCTGTACATGTTTCTCCTACAATTTGGGTCACAGCACACACACCTGTTTCCACATCATGAAGTCTTATATTCTCTTCAGACAGAGATGTAATATCTTCTGACGTGTAGCATGGTTTAAAGTTTTCTTTTTTTTTCCTTTTCTGAGCAACAGAGAAAATCTGTTTGATCTTTTCTAGCTACCTAAAACAAAGGTATTTCTCTGGGGGTCCAAACTTTTTCCTCTGATTTTCTTTTTCTGGTGAAAAGAACAGAGCTCATTATAAAACCAGAGTAATTCAAAACTGAGTCAGAGTAAAGGACTTCTTAACACACTTTCTCATCTTAGAGACCTCCAGTGGGGGCTTCAAGTACTAGGAAAGGAAACTTGCACACAGTCATCGTGGATAAACACATCTTAAATACACCATGCCAATTCCCATTGATCAACTGCTGTATGTTGTTATATTTACCTGCTGGTAATCATCTCATTGGAAAGATGTGTTTCACAATCACCTTTTAAAACAGAACACAAAAAAAAATATTCCCTAATTGGCCAAGATTTCCCAAATGTCCATCAGATTAGAGAGTATGAAAACTTGACCATAGTCTATTATTTCAGCTGGGGTCACAAAGCCTAGTATAGAATCACAGGATCACTATGGTAGGAGAACACCTCTATTCATCCAGTCCAATCCCAACCCATCCTTACCATGCCCACTGACCATGTCTCTCAGTGCTGCAAAGTAAAAAGGTTGGTGCACGTTAATATGGCATTGAAAAGTTAATCACAGGTTTTAACCAGTTCCCTTAAGTGTGAAGACTCAATACATTGGGAATTTTACTCAGATCCTTCAGCAACGTTGCAACTATGGGACCATGTAATGACTTACACCAGAGAATTCTCTGCAATGGTTGCCAAACACATCTTCAGGATTTCAATTAGAAGTCCTGTGACTTTCAGCTGAAAGGAGTAGCCAAAACATTCTGTGCCGCCAGAGGAGGGGAAATGCTTCAATGCATCCAGTTGGAAATGATTTTCCTTTAGTTGAAAAGTCGCCCTGATGAAGCCTTCATTAGGAAGGGCTGAAGCAGCCAGGAGCAGGTCCTGCTCAAGGAGCTCAGCATGAGCATGTGGGGGCTGGACAATGCCACGCTCAGAGGCTGTGTATGAAGGCTGAGAAACTGGATGGTAAATTGCAGAACCTTGGTGTAATCCCCTTTTTGCTTTTTAATAACCTTTGGAAGCAGTGGGAATTGTGGCAATGCAGAGGGTACGTCTGAATCTCAACAGGACATAAAAACTGAGGCAAAATATCACACTAATATGGCTACACAGAATTACTGGAACATGCTGCTGTCTATTAAGTGCAGAGCAGAAGGTGAACAAGCTTGGATGTGTCTGCCAATTCAGAAATGCCTGTAATTAGATCTTATCAGTTACTTAACATCCTACTTCTGTCTATATTTTGTTTACATTAAGAAACCAATTACCTCATTACTAGCCAGTACATGTCAAGCAAATACAACATAATATGGTCCTGTATTTAAAAAGTGTAATAACTACAAATAACTACAATTAATTCTTGCCAGGTTTCAGAAAAGGTAAATAAGAGTCTTTCTATGACACACAACATTTCAGTGAAACAAGTTATCATATGAAGCATTAATATTCAGAAGCTCTGACCAGAAGTGTTTCTGAGCATAATGCAGCAATGCATTTAAATGTGAGTTTAAAACATACAAAGAATTTCAATGGCACTGATGGAACTATCCATTTATTGAAAGCATATGCTCTGCAGCTTCTATCCAAAACTCCATCCCAGACCTTAGATTAGTCCTTTTCCACATGTTATCAAGCCCCTAATATATGCTTATTTTCTCTTTTCATTTGTTTTCTGGTCAAAAACAGTCACTAAGGGTAAAAAATAATTAAACTGGAAATACCTATGGCCATTAAAATTACACTACAGGAAAAACTTCCAGAACTTTTTTATTGCATCTCTTCCATTTTAGCACAATACAACCCAAACAGCCAATACTCAGCACTGCATCTGCTTCAGCAGCTGAAGGTTTGAATACAATCCCCTCTTCACTTTAAGGGACAAAGTGATTTTGATACAGAATTCTGCAGTGTTTCCAGTGAGACCTTGTGCAACGTCTGCATACCTCCTGTGCTCTTAGTGCTTCATTACTGGCTGGAAACTGGATTAAGAGGTCACTGGATGGTTAGCCTTCAAACGTTTCCATTAAAGGCTCACCCTCACCCTTGAAATCTACCATTTCATCCTTGTTTCTACCGTTGTAGAACCATTGTAGAAACAAGGACACGTTTCTTTATTCTAACCAACAATAAATGTGTCCTAGGCAGCTGAGTGATGGCAAACAACCTGAGAAGCTCAAGATCATTTAAATAGTCTGCTGAAATCTGTGAGGTGCTGTTATAAAAGGGAAAGCAGTGGGAACAACAGGCTACTTACATTCACCCTTGATCAAAACATGAAGTTGTATCACAAAAAAAGTAGCACAGCATTAGTAGGAGCATCTCTAAGGAGCTTTTGCAGAAGATGGAGCTATGGAAAGCAATATGACTGCATTTTACTAGCAGGCAAAAAGATTAGCATGTACAACACAGTACTGCATTTTACATTTAATTTTTACTGATGAATCTGCATGAATCTGGTGAATCTGGTGAATTACCACCAGTATTGGTAATATTCACTGCAAGTAGTGAGGTTAACCATAGGTTATTTACCAGGCTGCCCAGAGAGGCTGTGGATGCCCCATCCATCCCTGGAGGTGTTCAAGGCCAGGTTGGATGGGGCCATGGGCAGCCTGGGCTGCTATGAAATGTGGAGGTTGGTGGCCCTGCATGTGGCAGGGGGGGGTTGGAGCTTCACAATTCTTCAGGTCCCTTCCAAACCAAGACGTTTTATGATTCTATGATTCTTTCCTAGGTATTTTTAAAGAAAAGGGATCATTCCCAGTGACAACTGCTTGAGTCTTGTCCCTGTGCAACCACAATTAAAGGATTAAAGAATGTTTCTGCAGAAGAGATTGCAGAGGCACTCTCTTGCTAAGGTGGAGTCAGAACCACTACTCCTAAAAATATTATATCTGTATTATATCTGTATTTTCCCCCAGCCTACAGAGTCCTAAAATACAAAGAACTTGCTGTTAAGAGGAACACACACGGATAGGATTAACAACAATCTCAGGACAAGATTTACTTACACAATATTTTTCTTTGAGCATTTCCTTTCATTCCCATTCACATGGGGACAGAAAACACAGTCCCTTTGGAGGCAGCAAAAATGAATTGCAGCATCCTTTTTCTATACCACTTATCAGAACGTGACGCCAATGCCAACAAATGACAACAATTATCATCAGAGTCATGTTTGTATACCGTTATATTTCAGGTCTAATAGTAAACCTAAGAACACGTAGGTTTTCCATTTATTCACAGCACAGATGGCAGCAGCATGAGTTTTCACCACCTATCCCAGCATTTGCAATCACACGTTTGTGGAAAATCTAGAGCAATTTAAAAATGATGGAAGCTATCAAGCTTGATAGCAGTAATGAAGGCTCCTTCAAGAAGGATTAAAATTAGGATACTTAATAAGATTTGGAGCTTTGCCAAGGAAATTCCATAGGTAGAATACTACTTCCTATGAAACGCTGCAAATGATGTACAGTCATACAGACAATAACAGCACTCATGCCCACACCCCCATCAACACTGAAAAACTGATCTAAGCATCAAAAAGAAAGTAAAGGAAGAGCTTTATAATGTAACTACTGACGACTACGTCAATATCAGATCGTACCAGAACTCTCTGACTCCACCTTTGTAGGAGTATCTCTACATCTATCTTAACCTTAGAACTCAAAACATAACAGAAAAGCATTTTCTACTAGTTCCAAACAATCTCCCATTCCACCACTCCAAGAATGTTTAGATGCCCCCCAAGTCCCCATACAAGGGAACACTGGCAGGAAGATGCTACTGAGTCAGAGGAAAACTAAAGAGTACTTGTAGAAGTTGTTATGATAACTGAATGGTGAAACCCACAAACCATTTCTCTTGTCAAACCATGTTACCACAACAACATTAGTATCACAGACAGGTTAACATTTATTATGATATTTTGAAATAATCGAATGAAAACATAATTCCAGGGTGACAAAGTAGTGCCTATGGCTAACTTAGACCTTTGAATACCCACAGGATTGCTAAAAATTTCAAATACAAACATACCTCAGTTGTTTGAAAACAGATTAAGATCATCAATTCATTCCAGATAGACTAATAAATTGTTATTATATAAGAACTGTCGAGCAGGGCTCAAGTTTCTAAATATCCATGCTATGACTTTTCTAAGTTCTTTTTATTTGGTAGTTCATTTCAGTGTTGAAGCTTTTTGCTGCTGTTAATAAATTTTGCCTAATTACTCAACAGAACGTGAAATTCATTTCATTATCTGTCTTGGAATCACTGCACACAGGTGTAAAATTGCCTGCTAATGCATGGTTACATATAGGCTGCATTTTTGTCTTTTTGCTACATCACACTGGACACTTATACAGCACTGCTTCCCTCCTTTCATGGGTACATCCTCCAGTTCTACAAATATCCTCCAGATGTCGTTACACATGTTGTCTGACAATATTTATATGTATTCTATTAGAATGGGCTCAGGTCAAAACCAGTGAGGACTGCTTTATATACCTGACCTGTACTAACTGTAATTCATGGCTCCATCAGGCTGGATGATGTAGGAAGTGTATAAAGGAATATCAAGATTTACTTCAACATCACAGATGGATAAATATTTACTGGAGTGCAATAAATTTCCTAAGGTGACTTTGTACCATCCTGTAGGAGCTAGTAAAGAATTATATCCTTTCTAAACAACCCAATCTTACTGTTCAAAACACATTTAGGAAATTTTTTCATTCTCTGCAGCAGTAACCTTTAAGAATAAATGCCATAGGAATCCACCTTTTTCTTCCCAAGTGAATTCCACAAATTCATTCTTAGAGACTAGGATTAGTACATTCTGACTATTCCCAGATTAAGTTGAAGTCCGTGTCTTGCTTAACAAAAAAACTAGCTCTGTTGTCTCTCAATAGGAAATCTACAGGATGACTCACAAAGTACAAAACAGGTTTGGTTTGGGGTCACACAAATGGAAAAAGATCTGCAAGCACAGTAGATAAAGCTTTCTACCCAACTGAGATCTATGCACAACCAAAGTTCTGGAAAGTCAAAGATCATCTTCAGAGTTTTGTTCAAACTAATGAAAAATCCGACAGGACCTGACTTACATAGAAACCTACTATTTGTGAATTTGTATGAAACAAAACAGGACATTAAATATTCTGCTTGTATAACCCAGCAAAATGCTTCTAGTATGCTCCTTCTGGGGCACGGACATCTCCCAAAACCATCAGTGGCTCGAGCTGATCGTAGTGATAAGAAAATGGCTACGGCAGCCCAGATTCTGAACTTGCCCAAAAATAAGATATTTAACGCAATACATCTGAAAGCTTTAATTCCAAAGCTGATGCCTTACCAAATATAGCCATCTGTGTTCCCTCTGGGAAAGGTTCTACCATTCTGTTTCCATTGACATGATGTTTATCTAGAAGGGAGAAGAAAAAAAAAAGTAAAAATGTAACAGAACATAACACTTTCCATGACAACACAACTGTTTTTACTCAGAGTTCTATTGACACCTGACGTCTGATTTATCAAAGCTCTCCTGCACAACTCTCCAGTAACTGGGACTTTGTAGCCTCTGAGCCTATTTCTCAAAAGCACAGCCCTCTACGGACCCCAGGACATAAAGTGGAGCTGAATTCCAATGTTAAGTCAGCTAAAACCACAGTAACGCATGCATGCAGAGCACCACGCATCAACACTGACTGTTACAGGTATAGCACTGATCAGGCAAGCAGACAAAGCAGGGATAAACTAATTCTCTGTTGCTGCTAGGACATGGTGCTCCTTCACAACAAGTTTTTCAGTGTGATCATGCATGAATCCTAGATGCCTACCTGGAGCTGCAGCGTAACTTACATTGGGGAAGGGCATAAAGCAGAAATACTATACAAATAATGTGCATAAAAGCTAAATAAGGACTGATATTCAGTCTTAAGGAACACAGTGCATGCAGAAAAGTGTATATGGACAGCACCGATGGTGCACACAGGGGAGTTTCTATGCAAGACAATGGTTGAAGCTCGCTTTGCTCCCTTTGAGACAAGATGGCTAAGAACTGCTCTGTTTCCAAACTTCTAAATGAAATATTCCTTACATCCCAACATACTTCTCTTTCACTCGTCTCCTTAGCATAAGGAAAATTCAAGTCCTTGTGATATCATAGGTTTATAATTATTACTCAATCAAGACTGTATGTAGAACCAGGAACAGAGCACTTAAAGCCCCAGTTAAAATACAAAGATCCACACCAAAATATTCTCAGTTTTTTTCACTGCCATTTTCACATTCATTTCCTAATCACACTCTTCTAAGAGTCATTGCCAAGACTGGTGGAAAGGATTAAAATCATCTGAACTGACAATACAGGTTTCTGTCCACAAAACACATTCCAGGGAGAAAGCCAAGAGATTTTCTCAGTATTATATTTCTCCCTTTGGTACAGAATCTGGTGTGGAATAAAACAGGTCAAAAAGAGAGCACAGGACTGCCTTGCAAACTCCCTGAAAGCAATATTTTTGATTAGCAGAGAGGCATAACACAGTTCTAATCCCAGCTGGCATCAAACATTTATCAACAGGCAGTGATGGGGGGAAGCAGGGTTATCTGCAGTTGGTGCAAGAGGTCCCATGAAGACAATTGCTTACATTTAAGGAGATTGAATGCCCTGTGCCACGCAAGTCAAGAGAAGGGCTGAAAGGAAATTGTTAGGAGGCTCCAGAGGGGTAGTAACACGGCCAGTGCAACACGAGGTTTCCACCTTGTTAGCCATAGCTTGCATTACAAACATGATCTATAGCCATCTGAGATGGGCAAACAGTCGGGAAAATTATGAAACATCACGCAAGATCAAATAAACTAACCCTGCCCTGGTCCTGATAGCTGCCTTCATTTAAAGAGTGAATGACATACATGATGTATGATGTAGTTCTCAATTCAAATGGTAAGCTTTCAATATATTAAAATTAGTATTAAACTTTTAGAGGTGAATAGGGCTTGAAAGAAAATGTTTTCAGACTTCTCAAGTCATTCTCCAATGTAGTTTCGAAGATCAGAGCTAGATCAAATAATTAATTTCCTTAACATTTATATTTTATTTTACATTTTTTAGCGTTCCCTGCCCTCTGCCTACGTGCATTAAATAGCAGAAAAATAAACAAAAATAAACAAAATTTACAAGGGTTTCCACAAAGCACAAATTCTACCTTAGGAAGCAACAAAATACATATCGGTATAAAGATTTTCTCAACAAACACACTATTCAAACAATATTGCAGTTTGGATTTTTTACTGTTTAATTCTCCTTTACAAGTTGGATCGAGGTGCCCCAGAAAATCAGCCAAACCTTGGCCCCATGGAATTAGAAAAAAAATCTGACAGGTTTCCCATAATTTGCCAACAGAAACAATATATTGCATTTTCAAGTCATTGTCATCCCAGAGGCGCAGGTTTACAGCATATAAATTAGAAACTACAGAGGCTAGCAGTGAACATACGGCTGGCTATGAAAGTCAACTTCAGCTTCCTACTGGTGAAAAGTTGGTCTTACCTTAATACAGTTGGTATTTTAAGTGGTAATGCCTCAATGGACTACAGAGCCTTCAGGCACTTGGAAAAGATGAGTTGGGAGGACATGGATGGCTTATAACATCATCATGATCCTCTTGACCCTTATGATTTCAACAGAAAGCTGATTGGTAAAGGAAAACTTTTTCTTAGAATTGATATTCAGGCTGATGGCATTTTTGTCTACATAATTTCTCAGTGAAGCAATGTGGAACTTCCCCTCAAAATTGCCAAATGCTGCTCTAGTCTCAACAGCAGGAATTCTCTACCATTTTTCAAACTAAGTCTAAGAGATATCTGCAACATACAGTGCTCCCTGCTGAACAGAAATAGCATGCACTGAAAGCAACACATATCCTGGAGGTCTTGACATTCAACTTTAGCTTCAGGCAAAATCTGCTGTAGAGATACACAGTGCTGGGCCCTTTCTCCTGAGATGCTCTGGACTTGTATGGAAATAATCTTTAGACTCCTTCTTTTCTGTCTGTGAAACAGCATAATATATGGAAAAATAATCAAAAGTAGCTCAGTAGAATAATCAAAAGTTGCTCAGGTCTGCAGTACTTCTTTAGCATCATTCAGTCTTTGAAGTCTAACACTGAACAGTTTCTAACATAGTCCTACAACTGTCCTTTGCTAAAGACTGACTGAACTCAAGTAAAGTTAAATGCATGGATTAGAAAGACAGAATGGCTCAGGTTGGAAGGGACCTCAAGGATCATCAAGTTCTAACCGCCCTGCTGCAAGCAGAACTGCCAATCACTAGATCAAGTACTGGATAAAGCTGCCCAGGGCCCCATCCAACCCTTGGACACCTCCAGGGACGGGGCATCCACAACCTCTTTGGGCAGCCTGTTCCTGCCCCTCATCACTCTTCCAGTGAAAAACTTTCCTAACATCTAACCCAAATCTCCCTTCCTCTAGCTTAAAACCATTCTCCCTTGCCCAATGACTATTTACCCGTGTAAAACATTGACTTTCCTCCTGTTTATAATCTCCATTTAAATATTAGAAGGCCATAATAAAGTCTGTCCACAGTCTTCTCCAGACTGAAGAAGCCCAGTTCTTTCAGCCTGTTTTCATAGGACAGGTGCTCCAGCCCTCTGATTACCTTTGTGGCCCTCCTCTGCACCCTCTCTAAAAGCCCAACACCTTTCCCGTATTGAGGGCCCCAATCTGGGTGCAATACTCCAGATGAGGCCTCACAAGGGCAGAGTACAGAGGGTCAATCACCTCCTCCACCATCACTACTCTGATGCAGCCCAGGATATCGGTGGCCATCTTCAAGGGCACACTGCTGGCTCATGAAAAGTTTTTCACCTACCTGGACTCCTAAGTCTTTCTCAGCAGGGCTACTCCCAGTTCTTCTCCTGCATCTGGGATTAAGTTGACCTAAGTGCAAAACGTTGCACTTCGCTTTGTTGAATCTCATTAGGTTTACAAGTGCCCACCTTCTGAGTTTATCAAGGTCCCTCTGTATGGCATCCCTTCTTTTTGCCATATCAGCTGCACCACTCAACTTGATGTTACCAGCAAAGTTGCTGAGGGTGCATTCAATCCCATCATCTGTGTTAAATAAAGATGTTAAATAAAGATGTTAAAGAGTACCAGTCACAAGACAGAACTTCGGGGGACACCGCTCATCATCAGCCTCCACCTGGACATAGAGTAACTGACCACAAACCTCTGGCTGCAATTTTCCAACCAGTTCCTTATCCACCAAATAGCTCACCCTCCAATTTAGGGGTAAGGATGGGGTGGAGGACCGTGTCAAAGACCTTGCAGAAGTCCAGGTAAATGACATCAGTTGCCTTTCCTTTGTCAACCCATGCTGTCACTCCATTATAGAAGGCCACCAGACTGGCCAGGCACAGTCATCCCTTGGTGCTGTGCTGGCTGCCTCAGATCACCTTCTCATCTCTTACGTGCCTTAACATGTCTTCTAGCAGGATCTATGTCATGATCTTCCCAGGTACGAAGCTGAGGCTCATCAATCTGTAGTTCCCCAGGTCTTTCTTCCTCCCCTTCTAATAAATGAGAGCGACTTTTCCCTTTCTGCAGTCACTGGGAACTCCACCTGAGAGCCACAACTTTTCAAGGGTGGTTCAGCATCCACACCAGCCAGCTCCCTGGGATGCACGCAGTCCAGCCCAATAGATTTCTACAGATTCAGCCTCATGAGGCAGTCTTGGAATTGTTCTGTCCTTACAGTGAGGGGTACTTTGCTCCCCTGGTTCCCACCCCGAGGTTCAGAAGTGTGAGGTTCAGGGACACGAAAAATATGAGAGCCCTGGCAGCCAATGAAGTCTGAAGCAAAGAACTCATCGAGTACCTCAGCCTTATCTGTTGTAGACGGTTCTCCTTTCTCATGTGTCAGGGGAGGTACACTCCCTTTAGCCTGTCTATTCTGACCAATGTACCTATAGAATCTCTTCTTGTTGTTTTTAATATCCCTCCCCAAGTTCAGTTCCATCTGTGACCTGGCTTTCCTAATCCTATCTGCGTATGTCTGGACAGTACCCTGTATTCTTCCTAGGTTGCACGTCCTTGTTTTCATTGCTAGTACTTGCCCTTCTTTTCCTTCAGTTCGACCAGCAGGTACTTGCCAAGCCATGCCAGTTTCCTGCCCCCTCTGCCTGCAACAGGCAATATCTATACTAGTATGCCATTAAAATAAACAAGTGCTATCTAGAAACTATTTGAGAGTGTGTTAATTAGCCTAACCAAAATCACATTATACCCTGTCTTAGCAATCTACCAGTATGGACAACCAAGTTCCTGTGCCTAGACCTGTTCTTGGGAACATTTTCATTTATTAGCATACACTTCAATTATCTTCACAGTTCCATGTACGTCAATGGTATCACACCAGTAATAGAAATTTAACAACAGAAGATGTTCTAATGAGAAATGTATAAAAATACATTTCCTTTCAGATCAGCCTGACTTTGGCTTTAAGCAGATTTACTCTTTTGCTTGTATGTATAAGTCTAGAGGAAAATCAAAGCCCCATTACACAAAGACTTGCTGCTGTTAAGTTAGATTACTAATACACTCATTGCCAAGGCATTTATAGCACGTATCAGGCCTTTAACAGAATACAACTTGCAATTAACAGAGACTTAAGCTTGTCTTCTTGTCTTAAACATACAACATTATTGCACTTGTGTACTATTGAGCAGTCAGATACTCATAGCCAAGTCATCTCTCACAGCAGTACAGACAAAAGTTGCACCAAGAATGAAATTAACAGTGCAGAAAGTCTATACAGGGCATTCTGCATAACTGCAGATACCTGAGAGGAACCCTAGGATAACAGATGTCATTAATGAAGATGAGCTCCCTACTTGTGGACTCAAATGAAGCAACCTTAAAAAGATCGGGCTTTCACAGAATGCTGATCCAGCATTGAGTGAAAATGAGAAATTTTCTGCTCTCAAAATATTCAACCTCAAGCAATCACAGCAGAGATTTTAAAACATTATTTTTTATTCGCCCATAAGAGATTCATTTGTTCTTCATATTTATCTTTTGTTTTTTAAACCATTAGGGAATATTTAGACTGCATATCCAAACTTGCTTTATCAGAGCGGCCAGAAAGTTATTATTTTTAAATGAAAACTGAGATTCTCCCATAATCAAATTAATCTAGGAGTAAGGGTCATATTTACACACAAGGACTGTTAATTTGCCATGGTAAGCGCAGCCAGGAATTGAATTGAAAATAGCTGATTAACCAATTACCACGAGCCTCCTCCTTCCCTAGCAGCTTTGCTGGGCTAGGACTTGGAACACAGCTCTGCCACCCGTTCAGCACAAGCACGATGACTGCACGGAGAGAGGAGGAGGAAAAGGGATAAGCCATGAGGGGGTGAAGGAGGCTGATTTGCTTCCTAAAGCCAATCAGCTGCTTGAACAACCCCTCTTCCCCCATCTGTTTTGTCTCAGACACTTTTCCACCTCCTTCTTTCACAGCAATATTATAGAGGTTTGCTCTCCATTGGTACACCAAACACCCACTTGGCCGTCCGCATGGCAACAAGGTCACTGAGGAGCTGGAAATATCTGATGAATGACTCTGTCATCCTATGACAGGCTAGAAGACATAAGACGTTTGTAAAGCAGTTATGAAAATAGCTAAGTGGCAAGTACTTGCAAAAGTGTCATATAAGTAATGAGATATTGTTGTAAGAGTTGAAAGGTGAGCAGCAAAGAAACAGGTTGGATATTTCAGGTTGAATATTAGGAAAAATTCCT
>NW_024962287.1:4291621-4305881 GCF_019238085.1 Lagopus leucura
GCAGTGCTGCAGTGGCACAGCCGCCCAGGGAGGTGGTGGGGTCACCATCCATGGAGGTGTTCCAGAACCGTGGGGATGTGGCACTCAGGGACATGAGCAGTGGGCATGGTGGGGTGGGCTGGGGTTGGACCTGGAGATCTTAAAGGTCTTTTGCAATCAGCATGATTCTCTGAGTCTTTGATTCTACGATTCCATAAAAGCACTGCTCACTTTTGCAAAGTCTTAGGTGAACATGATGTATACAGCTAATATTTAGCATGATTGCAAGATTCATTTTAACTAAAAGTTCCGATGCAATAACAGGGCATGCAACTTCGAGCCAGGCCTGGAAAAGACTGCTTCCACCTAAATAAACAGTGGTGAGGAAAAGTGCTCCTCGCTGAACAGGCAAGCTATCTAAATGCCTCCTTCTGCATTTTGGATGCGAGAGGAGTGTGTCATCCATAACCACAACTCCAGCTCCTTAAAACACAGTGATGAAAAGTGGGATGACAGACATCATTTGAAAGCTCTGCTCGTAATCTGCAGACAGGCTGATGGCATTTCACTGTGACCTATAGCCAGAACGTTCTTTTATTTGAAAACGCATTGAAAGCCCAAGTTTAACTCTGGTGCCTGAGATTGTACTCTCCAGAAGGACCACAATAAAATGAACGCCGCGATGAAAAGGTGTCAGATTCATTGCCTCTGTGATGGCTGAGAAAGCTTTACTGCTTGAGAAGACAGGATTATCAGCAGTTTGAAACCTGACACAACAACAAATCTAGCCAGCAGCACGGTTGAACCACTTTGCAAGGAGTAAGACATTCAGTAAAAGCTCCTCATGGCATGATTGGTAACCCACTGGGAGATACACGGGCTATCAGGCCTGTTCATCCCCTACTGCTTTTTCATATAACACATTTCACTGCCGTGCACCATCAATATACAGGACATAATTGAAGGCCAGTGGGTTTCCTTTCAGGCTTGTAAACAAGAAATTATCTGATTTGTATTTCCAGTAAAAGACCACAACGTTTAGAAAAAAGAGTGGAAATTTGGCAGTGCCATGCTACCATCTAATATCTAATGAGCAAAATGGTAAATGGTACCAAAGAGAAGAAACACTAAGTGAGACACACAAGAGGGAGAGGGCTGCTCAACTTCAGGCCTCTGCAGAGCTAATGGTGATAGTAGGTGTGTGACTCATGGCAGAGTTTTGTCCATAAATTCTTCTGAGCTGGTAACAAAATTGAAGCTCTTTCTTATATTCAGGTCCAGTTCAACAAGCAGAAGTGTTAGTTGTACAAGCTCCCATGTAAGAAGAAAATCTAATGTCATAGCAGATGAAATCCCAAGAGCTGTGTTTTAAATCACTTTGTTCTCCCAAAGGATATTTTCAGCTTGGAACACTGCTGCCAGAATCCAACCATTCACGTTTCCAAATCTGACAAGTCATTTTGGTGCTCAGCATTGGCAGAGAGATGGCGTACATGATCTACTGGGTATCTTTCACCTCTCATCTCTGTACTTCCATCATCCTCCGTCAGTAGAGATCAGCTGTCAACTCACTACCAATTAAAAATAGAGGTCACCTCTGTAATGGTAACTCACTGCCTGCAACTAATTGTAGTAGTGTGTCATTGTTCTCACACGGTGGTTCCCAACTGTTATTAAACAAGCATGATATTGTTAAATGGAAAATATTAGATTATGAATTATGTTGCAAAATAAGTAACTGCTCACTTATTAAAATAGGTCACGAAAGGAAGAACGGTAGCTGAAAATAGATTTGAAATGTATTCTGGAGATGATGTCTCAGATTCTGACACACAGTGTTCTGCTGCATCCATTCTATCAAACAGATTATTACACACAAACTGATTGATGCTACAAAATGTGATGCGCCCTAGCACAGCGTGTCAGTTCACAACCCAGAGCACATGGACTTCCCAAAAAACATAGGTTATTTTTAATGAACAAAGGCAAGATTATCGCGCTCTGGTTTTGTTCTTCTGTATTTCGTACTGGGAAACACACCAACAAGAATGACAGGAAAATAAGTTTCTGAAAATGAAAATGAATTCATCTCTTAGCAGAGGGCAGTGGGGAGACAGAAGGGGAGAAAAAGCGATTCTGAAATTTCCAATCTACTGGGGTTTGCAGATTAGTGGCTGAACAGCTGTGCCTGTAGCTGTGTGACTGTGCTAATAGGAAGCAGTATGTCATGTGGCGATGGACCACAAGGGAAGCCAGCATGGCAGCGTGAAAGGGTGGATGGGCTGCAAGGCCGTAGGAGACTGTATCTGTGATTGGGGAGATAGGAACATGCGTATGACAATGAGAAAAAGCCAGCTGCAGGGTCGTGCACAAGACCAGAGAGAGAGCAGATGTAAATCCTGGGTGCCCCCAGTAGCAGCTATGAAAAGGATGGTGGGGTGTTCAAGTAAAATGTAAGGATCAGAGATGTATTAGGGGGAAACTGCCAGAGGAAACTGCCCTAGAAACTACAGTAAATGACACAAAACCACATACCACTATGTGACATTCATGCACACAGTACATGAGAGCTCATAAACTGACTGTACCTGCACGTGCTGCTTAATAGATCTTCTGACTGTGTCGACCAAGTGTTTACATTTTGAGGTTTGGGGTAGATACATCAGTGCTAAACTAAATACACTCAAACCAGAATTCATACCTCTTAGTTTTAGACATCTACAATGGATATCTGCAACTAAGAATTCGGCCTTGGATTCTTCTGTACTCTGGAAAGAAACAGACAGTGCTGCAGTGATTCACGTGACATATTTGGGATGTTTTCTTCAGGATAAAATGAACCATATTCAAAAGTGACAATTTCTCAGTGTCAATTATAAGGAAACTACTGATCAGCTCAGATGAATTCCACCTCCATCACCTTCAATATTATCACTGAGATTTATGACCTAGTCAGTGGGAGGATTATATGTACCTGCATACACATGCATATTCATCATAGTAAGGCCTTGGCACCAGCGGAGATTCTGAGTTATACACCAGAATAAATAAAACAGACAAATATATATAAAGCAGACAAATGTTAACAGTAAAACGTTTGATCAAAATAGCGGAGGAAACGACAGCAGAGAAAAATGATCTTATCTACAGGAGGTGCTGGAAGGTATGCAACCTCATATCCAGTTTTGTTCTGTACCGCAGTCACAGAGCTCTAATTAACACCGTGTTCACCCAGGTTAGACAGTTTGCTTCTGTTGAAGTGGACAAGAAAATGTCAACAATTGTCAGCCTGCTTCTGCACAGCATACAGTCAAACTGATGGTACACTTGCCTATAGAGCTTTCAGCTGCCAGCCTTGTATCATGACGTGGCAACCCAAACAAAAATAATAAAACTAATATTGCATTTTCTGTGTGCAACGTAATGCTTGGCTGGTAAATGACTGGGGTTGATAATTATCCTCTTCGACAAATGAACGGGCCAGCATGCCATCATATGAGAGAATACAGCAGCACTCTGTAACGATCAGCAGTGCAGAGTGCCTAGAAAAAGCCCTAACCCAGAACAGAGTGTGATATTGAGATATCGCAGTGAGGCAGACAATTATGCCATTTCTACCATTCCTGCTTTTCAGGCACTGCCAGCAGCATCTGGTTGTCAGTGCAGGAATTGAACAGAGCTGATAAAGTACAACTGGACTTTACTGCAGAGCTCCAGACAATGCCTTTCCAAGCCCTACTTGAAACCCTTATCTAAACCAGCTTGGATAAGAGTACTATCAGACAGAAAGATCCAAACAAAGGCTGATGATAAGCACAGAGTTGGGAGGAGATGTCCAGTGGGGTGTGGCAGGGAGGATTGTTAAGCCTGGGTTTATTTAGCAGCTTTATTAATGATCTCAAAGACGGGGTGAAAAGCACATGAATTAAACATGCACTGGATACTCAACTGGGACATCATGCGTGCGCCATGAAAAATGAAAACCCGCACAAAGCTCTAGGCAGAAATTCTGCAGTGAAGCACAGAGAGATGCAAAGTAGCTCCAGGAATAGTACGGTTTGCTTATTATGGAGAAAGAGTTTATGCTCCAGTCTTTCTGGAGGAAAAAACCATCTAAAAGAACAGGAACCAGAGCCTGAGGGAAGGACAGAAGATTCACAGGATACATAAAGTCGTATAATGGCCAGGCCTTGGAAACCCATGTGTCCTCAGCTTCTCTTAAAGAGACTGCTGCTGCTGGGGATGCAGTCCCAGTCGGTTTGCTTCCTGGCACTTCTTGGCTCAGCATCTCCTTACTTGTGAATCATCAACGTAGATGCCAGATCCTTGCCTAGCGAGTGATAAAGCAAACCAGCTTCACAAAACAGTGCAGACCTAATGGTAAAGTCCCCAGGTTGCTTAAATGCATTGCTTTCTTTCTTATTTCCTTTTACAAATTCACATTTACATAAACAATCTTCTAAATGTGACTTTCGATTTCAGAGGATGCCCCTTTTCGAGGGTTCAGCCTGGGAGTAGTTAGGTCTTCTGCCAGTTAATACTGGCTTTCTTAACACCAACCAGCTGTTACTGGCTCTTTTTGTCCAGAGCTTCTCAAAATTAGACTACAGATATTTCTGCCGGACATTCACATAACACATTCAAAGTGGAAGAATCCCTTTGAAATTCCTGGCTGGCCATGAATTTGTAGACAAATAGCAGCGCAGTGGTTTTCCAAGTTTTTAATTGCATGCATAGAGGCATAACTCAAACATTTTTTTCCTGAAGAGGAAATCTCAGAGAAACACTGCTTCTCCAGTACACACTTATTTGAGTAATATTGCCATATTTTAATATTGAAGCAAAATACGTCACTGGTGCTAACAAGATCACACTAACTCCCTTGTTTCTCCTAAAATACAGCATAGGAAGTTCCACACAAACATGCGCAAGAACTTCTTTACAGTGAGGTGACGGAGCACTGGAACAGGCTGCCCAGGGAGGTGGGGGAGTCTCCTTCTCTGGAGACGTTCAAGACCTGCCTGGATGCCGACCTGTGCGACCTACGGTAGGGAACCTGCTTTGGCAGGGGGGTTGGACTCGATGATCTCTGGAGGTCCCTTCCAACCCCTACAATTCTGTGATTCTGTGATTCTGTGAAACACATACTATGTTTCCCAGAAATCTGTTATGTTCATTATCCCACTAACAGAATGATGGGTCAAATGACTTCACAAAGTTCACAGTGTCACTGATAAAACACGTCTTGATTCCTTATGCCAAAGATCTCGGCTAGCTCCCTCTCCAGATAACCTGAAGTGCATTGACTGGCCTAATGAAACCCAGTGGAGGGAGTTCAACAGTTCCTATCTATTCGTGAGTTAACATCACTCAGTCACCTACAATTCAATTTTTCTAAGGCCCTGAGATTTTAATTTGAGTAATACTTCTATTAATTACGATGTCTAATAACAATGTCTAAATCAGACATCTGCTAAAAGTATGTAATGTTAATTTATTGGAAAATCTCCAGCAGTGCTCAATTAAAATGTTCCCCAGTTAAGCTAATGCATATGATTTGTAATGAATAGCAAAATTAGATGCCGTTAATAAAAATAAGAGCAAATAAAAAAACAATAAAACCTTGAGTGTAAGACTGACAAAATTAAGGACGCAGAATTCTTCCTTAGGTGGTAGAACAGGAATTCTTGAAAATGGAATATTCTCACATGGGTTTGGAGCCTATCTGTAGAGCACTGCTCTAAATTAGCATCCACAGGAACTATTTGCTGCACAATACGCTGCAGGAAATAGCATTAATCTTTACTGGGTTTTTCTTGTTTTAATTGCAGTTTTCCATCACGAGACATTTTTCACGCTCCTTAAGTATGTCGGTTTACTCAGAGGCCTATATTTGGCAGAGGGGGCTTTGCTATTTTTAAATAATTACAGTGCTTTGCAGCATGTCTGCAGTCCCGTGAATTAGAAGGACAGTTGAAACAAGCAGCGCTTCTGCTCATAAGGAACACTGCCCTCCCGTTATCATTCTGCGCCTCACTGCGTGGCCCCACAAACCCATTAATCTGCTGGGTCGTTTTTTTTTTTAAACAGATCTACAAGAAATGATGGAAATGAGGAACCGTGCGGCCTCAGCAAAGCATTACAATACACCGCGGCCCCTTACAGCACAGCTGACATTTCTTTCTTTCCTTGTGAAGATGTCAGCAGCTCTGAGCACGGAGCAGCGTGCAGACTGTGATATAGTATCTCCCTCATCCACGTTCCCCCTTGATGGCAGATTATCTGTCCGGAGGTGGCATTAGGCCTCCGTCAGCTGTCAGTCAGCAGATGAGCAGGAACGGTCCAGTGCTTCATTCCCTTTGCTCCTGACAGTGATGGATGACCGAGCCCGCTGCTCAGCAGAGCCTGACGGGCCCAGGCCTCCCCTTGCAATCTGTTCCAGGCGAACGCCAGCCTCCTTGTTGCATCTCCCCAATGCAAAGGTGCAGCCTACGGGCTTTCCTGGCTCAAAAAGGGGAATTGCGGCTTTGCTCCTTGAAGAAGCTCGTAATAGTAAAAAATAAAGATGAGTATGGTGCCAGAAAAGAGCGCAGGCGCCACTTAGCTGCCCCCACATAAATATCTGACTCAAATCTGCAGACATACACCTCAGCCTTAAATATGGTCTAACCACAGCGCTGCTGTCCTTGTGAAACAATATGGCATTGCTTGTCTTGTCGCATTCAGAGGGGATGCAACTTCATGTTGAGCACAGACTGCATTTCAAGGCCAATACTCCTCTTTCTTAGCAACTAGAAATACATTGGAAAGTATTTTGTACTTAACAAAATTACTGCTTTCACTTCTACCTAAAGTCAAATATATTAGCCCAGCATTTTAGGTACAAACTATGTTGCTTTACTGAAGCTAGTGAACACTGATCACAAAGCTAAGCACTGGCTGCTGCAAAACAGCATCTACATTTTAAGGATCCGTGATGCTCCACAACTGACTTCTTCTCCAAAGTGCATAAGTGATTCAGGATGAGACTGAAGAGGACTCACACATGAGTAGCCCAGCATCGTTACCTGGGGGAAAAAGCCCCAGGACAACAATAGAAGAGTAGAACACATAAATGTTCTCTGAATGGTGAGATCTTCCTTGACACAATAGGGATTTAATTCACTGTAGGTAAGACTTCAGTGACTTCAAGAACCTAGCAGTTGTCTGTTTTTATTTACCTGTAAAATGCTAAGCTAGGCATTCTGGGGGTGACTCGTAATGCTTCACATCAAGAATGTCTACGTTTATAGTACTGAATTGCTTCAATGAGATGATCAGGCTTCCTTTCAGGTAATGGAAAAGAATAGGTACGTCTTGTGGGATCTTCAGCCATCGTTCCTGGTCCAAAGCAAATCCATGGAAAGTATTGCACTGACTGACTAAATCAAGAACCTACAGCAGGTGTAGACTGTAAATTAAATACGGCACTTCGGTGTTTACAAAAATCTTATGAGCAGATCACACACAGCACGTTACTAAAATGCCATTTCAGAGTGAATGCAGCTGCTATGATGAGTGAAACATGTTTGTCTGGCTTATAAGAGCATTAAAGGACTAGCAAATCCAGAAGAGTTAGATATAATTGATACTGAAAGATTAGAGGAAATCCAGAGACAGAGCAGCAAAGGTTATGTCACTGGTCAGGTGCTCCAGCTGAAGTGCAAAGGATACACAAGGAAGGAGCACCAGCAAGCTCAACCTTGTCTTTGACACAGAATCATAGAATCACCAAGGCTGGAAAAGACCTCCAAGATTATCCAGTGCAACAGTCCACATACCATCAACGCTTCCCCACTAAAGTGTATCTTTTAGTACAACATCCAAACATTTCTTGAATACCTCCAGGGACGCTGACTCCACCACTTGCCTGGGCTGCAGAGCCTGACCACTCTTCTGGACTAGAAGCTTTTCCTAACATGCAACCTGAATCTCCCCTGTCAGAACTTGCTTCCCAACTTCTAGAATTCTCCTTTTGAAAAGAAGGAAACTGACCCAGGAATTTATTTTGGCAGCTCTAAGTGGTAATATTCCCCAAGGTTAAACACTGTAAATTCTTCTGTATCATGACAGGGGGATATGGCATTACAAAGAACAATTCAGACAACCTAGACATAAGCTCTGGATTCCGTTCTGGAGGTGTTTGCCTCCCACTCTTTCTCTCCACTGGAAGGAGAAACACAGGAGATTTTAGTTCCTTAACAGTGAAGTTAGCTTCTTTACCCTCAAGTTAGCTGCACTACACTGAAGTTAGTTTCTGTGAATAGCCTTACAAATTGCAAAGGATTTCATCTTAAAGCTAGAACTTGTTTTGAAAACTATCAAAATGGACCTTTCAACTTATTACAGCACGAGATGTAGGTAAACAAAGCATGTATAGGCTGGTAAATCTAACACGATGCATCGCGTTCTACTGCAGCCGTCTGAAATACCCTACCTTGATCATGTTTATCAGTGATTTGTCACTGCTGCTCCTGGAATCTCATTTTAATATAATTTTCCAATGGATCTTGCATTTCTAAGGAATGCCATTCCCGTGAGGAATAAAATAAGCACAGCATAGTAAAGGGGCTGTGTTCTTACAGCAGCATTAGCTGCTGTACATTACAATATCTATCCTATTACCATTACTAACAGTAAAATCCACCTACTTTACACAACAGGAATTGAAGTCTTCCTCCAGTAAGGAAAGGTAAATTATGTTCTACAAATACATAACACATTCCTTTAATGCAAAACACACTTACTCTAACTAATAAACTGCATCCTTTTAGAAATTTTGCATTCTCTATGGTATTGTTAAGCTCTACAAGATCTTTAAAAAAGAATTTGAATCAACTGTATGATGTATTGAAATTAACTGAAATATTGAGCTTACAATGTAATTGAAAAAACTGGGGTGTAATGGATTTATCCATTATGGTTTTACATGTTGTAGGTAAACTACCTAGAGCTCTCATCCATGGCTCAGGCTAGGCTTGTTCAGCACGGCTGTGGTGTGACATACAACTCAGCAAACCACCATCATTCTTTAGCAACTCACTTGTGTGTAACAATTTTATGGGTCGTAATGAATGAGGGATATGGGAATACTGCTGTATTTCAATCCCTTCAGCCCTGGATGAGTTCAGTAAGTTCTCGTTGCTTCTTTAACACCTCACGTCTGTGTACCTTCTACTACAGTGGCTGGCCACAGTATTCCTTCCTCGGTTAAACCAGGAAATAGAAGAGAGCTGCTGGGAAATCCTTACTTACACAATTTTATGAGCAATGCCAGCTAATGCTTGAGATTTCATGGTAGACAAAGCATAT
Source organism: Lagopus leucura (assembly GCF_019238085.1). Taxonomy (NCBI): domain Eukaryota; kingdom Metazoa; phylum Chordata; class Aves; order Galliformes; family Phasianidae; genus Lagopus; species Lagopus leucura. Next base: position 4,300,952 of record NW_024962287.1, read on the forward strand.
TTTTGGCAGATAAAATGGATGTGGGATTTTTAACATTTTTCCCTTCATAAAATGACAAAACATAATCACAGTCTTAGTACTTTAATGCGTCTTTATCTACAAGAAGTAAATATAACATCAAGCATCCTGAGTATATAATGCATAGTTTGCAGAAAACTGCAACAGTTCTGCAGTATTTTTATCTTTATAATGCTGAAATAGCATTGCAAGTGTGTCTCCAATTTGGTACTATTTTTTTTCTTGTCGCATGTTATATGACCAGCTGCATCTTAAGGTATTACATAATGAAGGGCAGACTTTCAAAAGGATTCAGCAGCTCCCACTGAAATGATGGCTGATTTTCCTAAGAGCTCAGCACTTTATGTTCTAAGATCTTTCAAAACTCTGACTCCTGTGTACTATTCCAATGAGCAATAAAGAACAATGATTAGGTTTATAAAGAGTTGGTGCGCATTCAAGCAGATATTCTCTGGCTATTGGGACAGTATGGCCACCCCAGCTTTGGGTGGATAGTGATAGGACAAGGGGGTTTTAAACTGAGACAGGGGAGGTTTAGGTTGGATCTTAGGAGGAAGTTTTTCCCCCAGAGGGTGGTGAGGCAGTGGAACAGGTTGCCCAAGGAGGCTGTGGATGCCCCATCCCTGCAGGCATTCAAGGCCAGGCTGGATGTGGCTCTGGGCAGCCTGGGCTGCTGGTTGGTGACCTGCACACAGCAGGGGGTTGGAACTGGATGAGCACTGTGGGCCTTTGCAACCCAGGCCATTCTGTGATTCTACACCTAGGAGTGCCAACCTAAAGATCAAACAATTGTCTTGCTTGAGGTCAGGAGCCAAGCTATACACAAAAGTTCCTAACATTTTGCAAACTTTAAATGAAAGACACATCTAGAAAGAGAAGTCATCTCTGTCTTTACACAATGTAGATGGAATAGAGTTTAGATGCTGCCAAAAATGAGGAAGTAGCAAACTTCTGCTACTGACTATAGAATATTCATTGGCAACACCCACAGGCTTTGTATGACATTATCACAGCTCCAAAATATCAAGTTGTTCATGAAAAAAAGTTATAATTAGATTCTCTGGCATTCTCACATGAAAACCTTGAACATATCCAATAATAATAATTAATTATGTTTTTCTCCACACTTTATAATATCTCTCAACATAAGATAATGTTTATTGCTCCAGACCCATAAAACACTCTAGACCCAGTTTAACAAGCAGTGAGGGAATAATGAAAATGTAATTGCTGCCTTTGTTAAGAAGGTTGCTGATGAACTTTATTTGGTATTTGAAAATTGGAAATCTGTGTTCTGTGTTGAATACTAAAAAAAACCAACATATATGATTATTTACCATATAGGCTAATGTAAGTTAATAAAATTATCAGTCACCTCGGTGGGATCAGGATCTCTGAAATGGTTCATCCAGAAGGAGAATGGGTTAAAAACTCTTTAATTTTGATAACATTTAATCTGTGTATGCCACTCTGTTTTCAGATTTCACTGCCTTCCCCAAAGTGAAACAAAAACTTAATCATGATACCTCCAGCAGAGAGTTGGATGAATGCTTACTGGCAAGAATGTAAACGCATTTCCTAATGAAAGTCACTCACAATTTGAAATTAATTTGCTTTGACCATGCTCACTTTGCTTTTGTATTTACTTTCCACGAATACTCGATTGATTGAATTTGCCTGCTCTAACTGTTCAAGGAAAACCAATTTCAAAAATCACATAAGTGGGCATTCAAGAAGCAGAATTTAAAATTCACCCTTCTACTTTGTCTCAGTTACTGTGAAAGCCACAATGGTATCTCATACTTAATAACTTCATTGAATTTATTCCCACAGCCCTCAGAAGGACAGAATTAGGAGCTACTTGGCATAGCTCTGGTAACAGAAGCCAGAAGGCAGAGAGGAAGACTGAAAATGTACATCCTAAGGTCTATATTAGCAGTCCTAACAATATCATCATCTTCAGCTTTGTCAACAGTAAGGAAACAAGAAACATGAAACAATCATGGCCAAGTAGTGCAATTTTTGCTGCAAATGATCACAAGCAGTATGTAAACCAATGGGGAGGGGGTCAGTGGCCACTACCTAACAAGGACAGAAGTATTTAGTAATTCAAGTACAAACAAGACAACATTGCAAATTCAAATGAGCTACCCTACATAAATTCATATATTTACATTCATGCGTGCCTGTATAATTAAACTTCAGTAATTAATCTCAGTTTTAAATTCCTGACAGAAATACAATTAACTGCATAATTTTGAAAATGTGGCATTGATTTACAACATACTGTTTAGCCCATATTATTTAGGCCATCTCTACACAAACTTATCTACCCATAGGCAGCTCAGATTTCTTGGTTTGAAAGGAAGCCATGGCAGCAGTTGATGTAAATTGGAATGCTCTGCAGAGCCAAAAAATAAAGGCAATATATATAAATACAGTGAGCAATAACCACCCACCAAAGCAGATAGTGAACTTCAGATATCAGATGTGCCCTGATAGATAGACAGACAGATCGATCTGTAACAGTGGAAAGGACTTTCTGAATCCCAACTATATTAGGCAAGCCCAGCTAATGAATTTATTAGGATGCTCCAGCACCAAGGCAAATTTGAAATGGTGTAAAGATTGAACCTTAAAGGATCACGTAACACAGCAGAATCACTCCGCTCTTGGCTTACTTGAAGTCAAGGTTCCTCTTACAAGTGAAAAAAGTACTCAAGGGTCATTCAGGTGATCTATAGGAATGACTATAAAATAAGACATTTCAAATATGGTGAACTGAAAACATGAGATTATAAGAAGTATTTATGAACTGTTAGAATTGCTTAACGGCATCATAAATATGGGAACACTGAGAAAATGAAGGCTTGGTTGGAATGTTCTTTGTTTCAGAAAGAATTAGTTGGAGCTTTCTGTGACACGGGTGCTCAATAAGTTACTTCTTATTTCAGGCAAAGATAAAAGAAATGAAGTCTCCAAACCATTCTCCATAGTAAAGTAAACAGCAGCAACAACCTGCTTCCATAGGGCTTTCCATTTGACTGAATATTTACAAAATGTTTTATTCATTTAAAGTAACATCATGCAAGAATTTTAAACAAAGATTAAAGAACCTAAAGAGAAAATGGAGCTCCTGATTTCAGATATTTAGATTTGAGATATTTAAGACCACATCAGTCTGGATGTGGCTCTGGGCAGCCTGGGCTGGTGGCTGGCAACCCTGCCCATGGCAGGGGAGTTGACAGTAGATGATCCTTGAGGTTCTTTTCAGCCCAAGCCATTCTACGATCATCTTTGGATGATTTTAAAACCTTTCTTTTTTGTTTGTTTTACTAGTGAAAAGTATAGTATGAAGTATACTTTTTCTTGGTGAACATGTAAGATATTCCTGCTTTATTCTTGGTTCACATACTGTCTTTTCTTTGATGTCTTGTTTATGACTTTTCACTAGATACACCTGGTTCACTAAATACAGAAATATCATAGCAAACCTAGTAGAATTTCAGGGCAAATGTTAGGCTTCAGATAATCTCCATATAATCTTCAGAGTATATTTATTATTGCTCTTATTCTCATTCTTATATTTTGAATCTTCTTCCTTATTTTTTCCTACACACAGTTGTATCCACTCTTAACACACAGTTGTATCTGCTCTTGAAGCAGACTACAAGCTTCCCGAGCAAAGGAATCTTCTTTACATGTTCTCCATTATCCTGTTCAGTGGAGCACCGTTTTCCTTCTTGTCCTGTATAACTAGAGATAGGATGAGAGAGAATGGCCTCAAGTTGTACCACGGGAGGTTCAAGTTGGTTAGTAGGAAAAATGTCTTCTGTGAAAAAGAGCCACCAGGTGCTGGAATGGGCTGCCCAGGGACACGGTGGGGTCACCATCCCTGGAGGTATTCAAGAAACATTTAGATGTTGTACTATGGGTCAGGGGAAATGCTAACACGGTGGATGGTTGGACTAGATGATCTCAGAGGTCTTTTCCAGCTGTAGTGATTCTAAGATTCTATAATTTTCACTGAATTGTTTTGTTAGGAAAGGCCACGTGCCATGCACTTTTTTGATGTTTACCATTTGGAATGTCTTCTTTTGACAATATGATTCATATCATTAATTTTAAACCTTTGCAAAACAGTATCTTCACTTCCTGCACAGAAAGAAAAGATGATAAATTCAGACACTTCTCTTTTAGGCTCTAAAATTTCTGCATTAAACACAGATTTCCATTATTACTGATCTAATAAGTCCTATTCTCATCTGGGCTATCAGTAACTCAATAAGTAATTACCATTCACCTTAGGCTGTTCCAGTCCATTAGACCAATACTGATGACTCAGGGGAGGCAATAAACGAAGAGCACACAGCTGATAAAAGAACAGAAAGCGATGTGAGAAAATGCTGCTGCTGTAACTCATGCTCCATTGCTATGTTTACTGAAGAAATGCTCAAATATCGCTCAATTTCATCTAAATTGATACGATCAAATGTAGAGTAAGTTTATAATTTTAATGCTTTATTTCCTTACACAGCTAAACAGAAAAGCTGTTCACACTGATGTTACAGAGGAATGCAAGACCTATATTTATTTCCAGTCCAAGCATCATAGAGGCTACTGGATAGAGCTCTGCTCTATCACTGGAGACTAAGAGTTGCCCTAGAGAGCTGAAAATCCATAGCTGAATTCACTCTGATTCTAATCTCACCTAGTCGAATCTATAGATGATGTCTGTCCAATTATGCTGCTGAGAACCAGGTCAGAACAATGTGGGGTGGTCCAGCGTTGGACTCAATCTTTATGGATCCTTTAGAACTTGGGATATCCTGGGATTCTATGATTCTATCACTGCACCATGGCTGGGGAAGGAAGGGAAGGAAGGGAAGGAAGGGAAGGAAGGGAAGGAAGG
>NW_024962287.1:4305891-4435837 GCF_019238085.1 Lagopus leucura
AAGGGAAGGAAGGGAAGGAAGGGAAGGAAGGGAAGGAAGGGAAGGAAAAGTGAGGCTGCCTTCTTCCTTAAGTTGTGAAATGCACGTGATGCCTCAATTGCATATATGATACTGAAGATGTGAGAGTTTAAATAGCTTTCAGATAGCTTCATCAAGGATAAGGAGCATCTGGAACACGTGGCCACGAGGGAGCTCTGCTGGATTGCTCACATGTTGCCCCTTCAAGCAAAGATGAAGCATTCCGTAAAATGGGACCAGTAAGCTGGTGATGTTTGAGCATGCTAAGAGCACCCAGCCTCCATGCACCAAGACTCTGCACTGAAAACCAGTACACAAAGAGGTCCAGTATCAGAAGGGTGGGAGAGAATTAAGTTTTTTTACAGAGAGAGTGGTGAGGTGCTGGATGCCCCATCCATCCCTGGAGGTGTTCAAGGCCAGGTTGGATGGGGCCCTGGGCAGCCTGGGCTGCTATGAAATGGAGAGGTTGGTGGCCCTGCGTGTGGCAGGGGGTTGGAGCTTCATGATCCTTGAGGTCCCTTCCAACCCCTACAATTCTGTGATTCTGTGATTTCTTTTCTCCTATAGGTAAATCATAAATTTACCTAATTTGCCACTGAGCTCACAGATTTAAGAAGCGCGTGCTTAGACTAATTCACACCTAATGAATGATGTGAATCCTATTTAGGATTTACGTTCACCAGTCTTAAAGTCAATGGGGCTATGAAGGAACTTCTAAGAAAGTCAACCCTCCACACCCGTTTTACAGATTGAGGCCTATGAAAGTTCACAGGATCAGCCCAAACTACTTTACAGCCTTGCTGATGACACGCACTAGGAAATTTTTAATGAGCTGATCTGTAAGGAAAAACGTCTCTATTAAGATGTGTTGTTCCTCTCTCAGTGGTTAAATGATTGTTTCCAGAAGCAATAATCAGCTGCTGATATGAAAGCACCCAGTTAATTAGCTAAAGATTGTACTATTCGAAGAAGCTACATTATTCAGTCAACCATGGGAAATAGTTTTATTTTACAATATTATTAAATGCCACATTTGAAATTGTTTAGCTGGTAATGCAATTCTTGAAAATGCCTTTCACTAGAAAAAATATCTTTATTCATTAATAACTGCAAAAGAAAATACGCAAAATCTAGCAGCTACGTTGTGCAACAAGATAGCTCCTTTCTACCACTTTACAACTTTTAATTACTGTAGTAGAGACTAGAATAATACCTGATAAACATTTATATTAAATTATTGGACAGTGAATTGAAAATGAAAATGCAATTAAAGAACTTTCCTTGTTACATTTCATGCAGAAAGTGGAGTACAAAGCGTTTTTTAACACACCCTTTTGAAACTACAGCCAATCACCAAAATATTATTTCTGTGCCAAAGAGTAGGATTACAATTTGGTTTAATTACAGAGAAAGTTCACAACCGCTGAGAAATCCAGATTGCTGTGCCAGAAGGATGGGGAGCTGCTGTGGTGCTTTACCAATAATGTGTAGATCATCAACTAATGGGATAGCAGGGTAACAGCATCTATAAATATGAAGTGGGAGATTTATTTAAGCTAATACACTTTTCCAAAATCTATCTGATGGACACAAACTGCTCCTTCTGTGGGCAACAGAAAGCAGGTAGCACCCAAACAGATGAACTCCCCTTCTACTTAAAACCCAATTAGCAACAAAAACAAGAAATGTCTTTTGGCAACCAACTCTAGTGATGGACCATGACTTTAGCATGACTTTAGCATAGACACCTTTTATCCACGAGGGTGGAACAACCAACTGGAAACTTGTCTGCATATCTTCTACTTCAAAAGTAAAGATGGATGTAGACCACTGTATACTTGGAAGTCATCTTTGTCATTTAAAATATTGGCAGAAGACTCACTACACAGCCTAAACATTGCAAGTTTGGGGTTTTTCTTGCAAAACTGTAAACCTTGATCATGTAGCAACGCTTATGCCTACGCATTAATCTCTAAGGCAAATATACACATGTAGAAGAACAGACATATGCATATACCCATAATCCTATATACATATAAGTAGGCATACAAGACAATCAGAATGTTGCCTGGTTGAGCAAATCAAAAAGCAGGTACAGTAGGCAGTGGGAAAGCAGGAAAAATTGCTTCCTGTTCTTTGATTCCATTTGCTGCTTTGAGTTTCTTCCACAAAGTTGCAAGCACACAATGGTCAGAAAAAAACAACACGTGAAACATGAAATTGAGAGGTAGGCTTCCTAAAGAAGACCTATCCTGCAAACAAAACTCATACAAACCTTTCCCTGTCAATGTAACTTCTGAGAAAAAAGAGGGAACTGCTTGAGAAGACAAACATCCTGTTCTGATTGATCTACCAAAAAATTTCATCATGTACAAAGTCACCATTCATGTCCAGGTTGGAGAAAATGACCAAAAGCAGAAAGAAACAGAAAGTGTGAACAAAGGAGTTTGGCTCACTCATCAGTGGAGCGTTAGTCAATACTTTTATATGGAATCAGACCTAAGCCAGCACAATTCTTTCTAGCTGTCCCACCACTAAGCACAGCAGAGTCTCATCTCTTGCTGAGATGCTCACAAATTTCCTAAGGAGAAATGAGCAATAATGGACATTTGCAGTCTGCAGCTCACCAGGGGCATGCCCATCCAGTAAGTCAGCTCTGTAAGGGGAGATCTGAGGGTAGAAAAGTAAGTCTCCAATATGACAAACAGATCATTTGCTCCACCACAGCAGCAGTAGGATGGTAAAGAGGAAAGAGCACTAAAAACAGACAGAAGGGGAGAAGGTGCTGTAATGTCCTGTTGTGCACTACGGAAGAGGAGGCTGAAAGTTTTAATGAGCAGAATTTTGAGTAGCTCAGCAAGTTCTGAGGTTTAAAAAAAGGAACAAAAATAGGGAAAATGAGCATGAAGAGAGGTTACATGAATCCCTTCATCCTTCCACCCTCCTCTTTCAGACCAGACATTCATAGAATCATAGAATCACAGACTGGCCTGGGTTGCAAAGGCCCACAGTGCTCATCCAGTTCCAACCCCCTGCTGTGTGCAGGTCGCCAACCAGCAGCCCAGGCTGCCCAGAGCCACATCCAGCCTGGCCTTGAATGCCTGCAGGGATGGGGCATCCACAGCCTCCTTGGGCAACCTGTTCCAGTGCCTCACCACCCTCTGGGGGAAAAACTTCCTCCTCAGATCCAACCTAAACCTCCCCTGTCTCAGTTTGAACCATTCCCCCTTGTACATGAAAAGATAAGGGAAATGTAAGAGAAGATACTCATGGAGAAGAAAGGAAAGTTTCATGTATTGACTGTCGACTTTGTGCAAGGAAGCAGCGCTTTCAAACACAGCACTTCCAGGCTCTAATAAGAAAGGATCAATAATGACAAAATGACATTTTGATTGCAGTCAGCTGAGAGGACAAAAGATCTTGACACACTTCATGGAGGCAGGAAAAAGTAAGCACTGGAACAACACCAAGCCATTTAATTTAGAGCTAGATTCCTTCCTTTATGCTATTCCACAAACAGTACAGCCAAGATAAGAGGCAAAGGACTACTTGAGCTGAGAAGGGTGACTTATTTTAAAATGCTGGGAGGATTCCAAGTCTGAAATAGGCTGTCAGCTTGCTGATAAATTATAGAACACGACGGGCAATATTTGGTTGGGGAACTGTTCTCAGAAATACCTCCTCTCCCTCCCTCCTTTCCCCCAATCCTGTATCATCATTAGCACAGGAGTATGAAGACTGTAAGAAGCGTCCTTTAGGGCCATCACTTCAGCTATCAGCCAAAAAAGAGTCACTCAAAAGCTACTGAAGGCGTTTTTGCAAACCTCCAAGTGTTTTGGACTCTCTTCTGTTCAGTTCTCCAAAAAACAACGTCAATTGATTGCATGCTTATCACCTCCAGCACATTCATACGAATGCTGAGTAAGCTCTACTCTTGCAAAAGGTAACAGAGATCAACTGGCAAACTCCTGTTCATCCCATTCAGCAACCTCATTGAAGATATTGAGCATGAGCACATCACATTTTTGTGTTAGTGAAGAAGTCCCTGAGTTCCTGTGACACCATCTGAAAATGTTCAGGTATCAAGATACAGCTATTTTCAATATCAAACAGAAGGATCCTGCATTAAAGTGTGTGAGAAGAACATCTTTAGAACAGTGATGCTGTGGTTACTATGGTTATAGTTCATGGATAAATTTTGTTTTCTCAGCATCAAAATGATACGAGAAAGAGGGCAGGCTTACTGAAAAAAAAACCAACCTGGAGTAAAGACATACTACCAAGATCACCAGTTTAATAATATCCACGCTCAAGGAGAAAGACCATGACGTTCATTCGTGGTTCATAACCATCATGAAGTTGATGGATAAAAAGGACTGTAAGATCATCTTGTCTGATTAATTAGCAGACCATTTGATTCTATTCATTTATGCGCTCAATATATTCACTTAATATTAACCTATTAAATACAGTAGTGTAATTTTTCCTGCCACTGCAATCCTACGCCTCTACCTTTTCAAGAAGTCTAAAGGTAGAGAGGATGAACGAGTGAGGGGGGAAAGCAGAAACAGACCACAAGGTAAATGAATGTTCCAGAAACAGATGGGACTTACATTTCAGTGAATAACTCACGTTGTCTTTGAAGAAACAACTTGGGGAGAATGGTGGGAGATTCCCCAACCTCTCCTCACACTTTCCCAGCCATAGATCGTGCCCTGAGAGCCCCACAGGTCTGTATGCTTCCACCCCGGTCAAAGGAAAAGCACCAAAGAGAGCCATTAATATTTGTGCTTGATTAGAGGTTTTGATGTTCAAATCAGGAGTAAATGTTAATGACTTAATCAGCAGCGGAAAGAGAGATAATTTGAATTAGTGCTAGTTCTTGAGAAGGAAAAAAATTTCATATAGGGAAATTAAATGATTTAAGAAGTCATAGTATTACAATCACGGATCTAAACAGTGTGCAACTGTAAATATGCTGAAGTCAGCTGCACAGGATTTGGATTCAGCCCATACATTCATCATAAGGCTTCTGAACTGGGAAAGGTTAATTATGTCCAATTTAATGCTTTAAGATTGGGATAATATCTCAGCAGTGTGTGAGATAAAAGTTCTGAAAGACTTTGAGGACCAAAAACAGTAACCAGAAAACTATGCACCTAGGCTGGCACATGTAAACTGAACCAAGCCACTTCCCAATCTAACCGTACTTCACTGTAAAGCAGATATTCAGGTTGGATATTAGGAACAATTTCTTCTCCAAAAGAGCAGTGCTGCAGTGGCACAGCTGCCCAGGGAGGTGGTGGGGTCATCATCCATGGAGGTGTTCCAGAACCATGGGGATGTGGCACTGAGGGATGTGGGCAGTGGGCACGGTGGGATGGGTCAATGGTTGGATTAGGTGATCTTAGAGGTCTTTTCTAGCTTTAATCATTCTATGACATACGTAATGTTTGAAACACGCTACAGCCCAACTCATTTCTAACATTACAAATCTCAAGGTAACAATTAGAGATGGAGAAGCATGATCACAGCAGGTACCACTTCCGTGCTCTACTGCATGGAAGTGCATTGCAGCTGGGTGAGGAACACAGAGCAGACACTGGGGTCAGCATGACTCCCATTAGTGCTGCTATCTCAGGGCACCCTGCATTACACAGAGCTGATTCTCACAACGTATTCCTGCAAAACAACTAGGCTGAGATTTTGGAAAGATGAGAATGCCCCAACTTGCTGCATTTAGTGCTTGTTCAGCAGAAATGGGCTCATGAACTGAGATTGCACACTACTGCAAATTAATCACACAAGAAGATCCAATTCAACTGTATAATCTACCAGGAAAAGGTACACCACATGAGTAACGTTTTGCAAAATTAATGTCTGTATTTGCTGACCACACTTCAAACTAGGATCAACTAGCAAAATATTAGAAATCGCTCTCAGAAATCTGAATCATTCATTACCAGGAAAATATGAAAACAATGACCATGATTCTTTCATTAGAAACCCAGCATGTTAGCCACACTGTTAATGCACTTATAATTAAGCTCGCCTGTTGCTCACAGATTTGTTTTGCATGGCCTACAACTGCCAGACTTCCACTGCTTAGAAAACGACCTCAGTGGCTATCTATTCAGCTTTACTAAATTGCAGATAACTTTAATTCAGACACTTGTCAAAATAATCATCATTTTTTACAATAAGGCAGGTGAGGCACTGGCACAGGTTGCACAGAGTGATGCCCCATCCCTGCAGACAGCCAAGGAGATGGAGCTGTAGGTGTCCCTGCTCAGCGCAAGGAGTGGGATGGGTGGCCTTTAAGGGTTGCTTCCTACTCAAGCCATTCCATGATTTCATTCTGCTTTCTCAAGCACATGCAGCTTTGAAGCTGTTCTACCTCACTTTTGTCAGCATAAAGCATGTGCACATCAAAAGCACCTTTGCAAGTAATAGATTAAAACAATGTGTTTTACCTATGTAATATACAGGTAGGGCACCAACTAAAGCAGAAGGAAGATAACCACGTTCCTGCATTAAGCTCATGAATACTTTTGCCTCGGTAAGGGCTATTTAATTAAGTTAACAAATACTGTTAGAATTATTTCTATGCCGGCAGTCCTATGATATCATTGCAGTTCCTCTGTGTGATCGTTCAAAAGGAAGAGAACAAATGGCAGCACTTCTCGGAGCTCCAAGTGAAGGTTATGGTTTGTTTCATTTGGGTTTTAATTTGTAAAAAGGTTCAATTCTTTGTACACCGTAAATCAAATTAAGGCCTGCCTGGGGACTCATCATCCCAAGCATCTAATGAAGAAAATACATCAGAGCCGATGCAAATTTATTGGATGATTTCTGCACAAAGGAAACAACAAAATAGCCAAGAAGAGCCACATATTAATGAGGAAACAGATGATATTTAATTAAATAAATATTCTCAGCAACACTGCAAGGAATGAAATCGCACTTGCGTTGGACTGCCAAATTTTGAAGCAGGTTACTGAGGTTTAAACTGCATTGCTCATTGTTTTCCTCTTTGCTGATGCAGAGAAAGTATCTGAGAGACAAACAGACACTTCTTAGGAAATGAGGCACCTTTTCAGACAGTAACATCACACATTTTCCTCTGATATTAAGAGTTTCCTCAGGGAAAAAAAATGTATTTTTGTTAATTATTTATGATTGGTAGTATTTTCATTCCTTCCATAAAAATAACTGATCAAGTTCATCATTAGAACACCAATGTAATTTTAAATACTGCACCAGAAATAATAGAATTTTAAGAATAACTTATTTGGAACTCAAAGGATTCTTCCTTTTCAATTTAAAGGAGATTTTCTTCAGCGTTAGAGGAACAGTTGTTGGCAGCCTTGATCATGGCAGGGGATGGAGCTGGATGATCTTTAAGCTCCCATGCAAACTGAGCCACTCCACGGTTCTACCAGAAGCATAGCAATATAATAAAGCACTGATAATGAAGATGGGTTGTGATGTAGACAAGACAGAAAGGTGATTTTCTCATTTGTCACTGAGAAGTTTCAGTCCCAGACCTATGCAAGGGTTCCTTGAATTCTACACACAAAACCAAAACTGATAATCTGTTGGTCCTCCTGTGCATCTGCATTGGTTGTGGACCCTCAGCAGACAAAAGGCAGCAGCAGAAGCTATAAGGCTGTCTGCTGTAACAGAAGTATTCCATCTCGTTATTACATGAAGAGCTCATTTATGCTTTCTGTTTTCTGTTTGTGATCTTTTTTTAACTGTTGTACTATTTTATTAGTGAAATGAAGGAAAAAAACACAAAACACTTCAGTCAATGATGAAAACACTGTTCTCATTGAAGACGATGGGAATTTCGTCCCACACTTCAATTTAATCCAACTTTATTCCAAAACTACAATCCCATGCTAACCCTAACATCTGCCTTACGCAGAAATCAGTAGTGGCTCCCAATTCCCTTCAGCTGATCTCAGCGCTCAGCAGTCCCTACATACTGCCTGCAAACCTGTTAGGACTTCACATGCAAACGGGGGCCATGTGAAACCAAAGCAACAATGGCAGTATTTGATTTCTTCCCATTCCTAAAGCCAGAGCTTATGTTTACAGGAGCAAGCAATTTAGTGCCACGGGAAGAAATCAGCCCATAAGGTCCCTATCTGCACTCTACATGCACGGTGAGGTGCTGCCTGGGCTGCCCTTATGCTGATCCTCTGATAGAAGATGTGAGTGAGGCTGCTGGGAGGCTGAGGGGCTCCATCCCAATAGGATGAGTCTTTCACTTCCTCCAGCAGCTCCACTGCACACACAAAACCATTACACAGAAAGGGGAATAACTGTGGGGCTCCGTTTAAAATGACACTGCACATTCTGCTAATGACAAAACAAGCTGTAGCCATTTTCTTCTCCTTCCATCCCATACCCACTTAACCAAAATAAACCAAAACCTTTTTATGCAGATGAGCAATTTTTTTTTTTTTTAATCATAAATTCAACCCCAAATAAGTGTTCAACAGCAAATACAAACAAAAATATTAAGGATTCAATAGTTAGCATGGAGCCTTGTGGTTCCATTCCACAAGGTCATTCATTACCCAAAGCAAAATGGACATCCTTAGGGAGTCCCAGCAGAAAGCAAAACAACCATAGAGCACACTTGCAGGCACGTGCTAAAAGGGTTTCTTTCACTCCATTCAGTTCTGCTACGGCCTCTTCACCATCACTCCAACCACTCTTGTTTTCCCCTAGGATAGTTAGCAAGCTTTGAAGAGCCATGACAGGTTTGTCAGCAAATCAGCAATGTTTTGAACCTTCCCAAAATCTCTGTGATAACCCTGATTGCACTTGGGACTAAAATGTCACATTACTCCTCTATTTCCAACATTCACACTCATTAGCCCTCTCAATAACAACACACCAAACTGCATTCCATTGTGCCTTTAACAAGTTCTTTACAGTGATATCTTACTGCAGAAGCAGACTGTGCGTATATGGAAGATAAGAGGAGTATTCATCTTGGAATGTTTATCAATAAACTATCTAAGAAAATGCAAATTCCAGTTTTCATTATTATTAATCACTGATATTGGGCACGCTCTTGCTGGGAGCTGAGCAATCTGGCTCTAAGCCAGTAAAGCACTTAAGCGTCTTCTTATCTTTATGCATTGAAGGCAGTATTACTATTCACATGCTAAAAGTTAAGCGTGTGTAAGAGAGCAGAATGTTTAGCCTTGCTCTAGACCGGAGCCACCAGAAAAAAAACACAGTTAATGGAATATGGAAATATAAAAACAAAATCCAAAGCAGAATTCTTCTACGGATTGAAATACCGTTCATTTTTAAACAGCTCAATTCCTCCAAGACGCACTCCGTTCCGTCAGGCTGACAGCACGTGTGCATCCAACAGAGGAGAAAGATTTGAGGATTACAATTCAAATATTATCTTACAATATTTATCCCTACATCTTAGAAAATTATTAAAAGCTACGGACTGGGTTCGTGCCTGATGCAGCTCCAGCTGGAGCCTGGAGTTGCAGCACAGATGAAATTAGCCCCACGTGTGCATGAGTGTGTGCTTTTTCAGTAATGTTGCTAGACTTCAGGATGTTGGGCTTTTGTAAACCTCCATTAAAAAGCTTTTATGAACTACTGTTGCAGTTTCCATAGAAACAGCGGATCATAATTTCTGTGAGAATATGGAACCTTTTTCAACACATTTGATAGTAATTTTCTCGAAATGACCTCCAGGTAATTAATGTGATAGTTTGACCCATGCTTTAACATTATTTTCTAAGAAACAAGCTGTATTGCTCCTTTAAAAATTGGAATACATTGTTCGTACAAAGGAAAAAAAAAAAAAGGAAAAAGACCTTGAAAGTTTGGGATCTGCTCAAGCAGGTATTGTATACATAGCCAGTTCACATTTCTACTTCTTTTTACACTTTCCTCTGACCTTGTGAAAGATTACACGCACCTGTACGATCTCTGCATCTTTGCAAGATTAGCAGTTAGAAAGCTGCAAAGTGAAACCAAACAAAAGCAGAGGTGTGCACCTGTCTAAATGTGGATGTGGCTCTGGGCAGCCTGGCCTGCTGGTTGGCGACCCTGCACATAGCAGGGAGTTGAAACTAGATGATCTTTGAGGTCCTTTCCAACCCAAGCCATTCTATGATCCCATGATAGATCCCACTGAGAACCTCTGTTCTCAAAGCTTATAAACACACTGGCATGTGTACACAATGCAAATCACTTCAGAGGAAACTAGAGATGGTGCTCCCATCAACACAGCCTTCATGGAACCTCCTCACCGCAGCATCAAGAGGAGAACAAGCCTTGCAGAACTTCAAGTTATTTTCCCAAGATGAAAAAAGGTTGAAATCAAGCAAGATTTTACTTTAACCCCACGTAATTAATTGAGATGACTAATTTCTATTTACATCAAGAACTGATTAGAATCTGATAGTGGTGGGTGATATTAGACATTCACCATTCTAGAAAAGAAAAAAAAAGCTCTTAAACTTTGTAATTTAACTTCTGAAATCTACTGTTAAAAACCTCCTTTGGACATGCTTAGGCTAAATCTTTCTTTATCTTGAGCCACTTGCTCTACCTATAGGAGTGATTTGTTCTTCCTTCTCTTTCATAGAATTATTAATATTGGAAAACATCTCTCAGATCCCCAAGCCCAACCCCCAGCCCACCCCACCATACCCACTGCCCACATCCCTCAGTGCACATCTCCACATTCCTTGAACACCTCCAGCGATGATGAACTCACCACCTCCCTGGGCAGCTGTGTCACTGCATCACCACTCCTCTGGAGTAGAAACATTTCCTAATACCCAATTTGAACCACCCCTGGTGCAATTTGAGGCCATCACTTCTTGTCCTATCACTGCCTTGGGAGCAGAGGCTAACTCCCAACTCACCACAACCTCCTTTCAGAGCAGTGTAGGGAGCGATGAGGTCTCCCTTGAGCCTCCTCTGGTCCAGACTGACCAATCTCAGTGCCCTCAGCTGCTCCCCGTAACAGTCACACTCCAGACCCTTCACAGCTTCACTGCCCTTCCTTGGACACACTCCAGTACCTCCATGGCTTTGTTTTTAACTTCACAAGTTTTTGTCCCTGGCCATCTGAACTCTTATCATCTCACGGTGCCCTCCCTGCCTGCTCACCCCTCTGTTTTCCTTATGCTTTTCTTTGTTTCTTCCCATAAGTAAATCCCATGGATCATCAGTTGGTTTGGTTGGTTTCTGAGATCCATTTCCTAGAGATGAATGACCTGAATGACCTTTCACAGAGTTTTATACAGAATGTCACCTATGTCCCAAATGGAAAAGTGTCAAAAATTAAATGAAAGGATGCTTTCTTTATGAAAAAAAAAAAAAACTTGGAAGTCATCACTAAATGAAGTTATTTGTACATGCCGTGAAAACCACCAAGCTGATAAAGAATATCACAGTAAAATATACCAACCAGAGTGTCTCCTGAAGCAACCACGACTGTCTTGTGTACTTATTTAGACACACATGCTGAAGTACAAAGCAGGCATCGGCAGGTTTGAGGCCGTTAAAATGTGCAGAGCAGTGATCTATCTCCAAGTCCGATCCTCAAATTGCTCAGTTCACACGGAAGCTAATTTTCTGTTGGGTTCTGTTACTATTGGAAACGTGGCTGATCTTGTGGATGGCATTTACAATACACTCATCTTTTTCTGACATGGATTGCTGCCTAGCACAGGAGGAATTATCTTTATACGCTTAAGAGGAATAGAAACTGTTGTTGCTCATTGCTTGTTGTAAGAGATGGCATTTTCTCACACAAATTTTCTTGACCCTCTCTTTGCATAATTTGTCTTTGCTGAGAAGATTTTTTCTTTTTCAATGACTGCATTTAAAGTGAATAAAAATACGTTATGATGTGGTAGCTACTTGTGTTCACTCTTTGGGGAGATGAGAAAGAATTGTTTGTGTTCTCAAATACTCCAGTGTTTTTCCATAGTTCTCAGGGTCTGGTCAAAGTTTTTAAGTGTTCTGCTGTGTCCTTCAGCCTACCGTCTGTAAACCAAAGGTATTACCTCAAAGTATCAACATAACCCTAAGGAAACCAGTCAACAGAAGTGAACAACTCCAGACCTGCCTCTCTCACGCAGGGGGATATAAAGATGGATTTCTATAGACAAGAGACAGACTGCCTTTTCTTCCTACACAATTTGATCTTATAACACACTATTAACCTCACTTGGCTTTGTAGGACTAAGATTTTCACTTCTTCAAATAAAAACTTACCGCTGTCTTCAATCTCTTCTCAAATTAACGGAATATCCACTTTTTGAATTAATTCCTTTTTGCTTTGACTACTTTCCAATAGTTTGAATGCAACTTGACATACCAGGAAATTTACATACCATAAATATCATCATCTCATGTTTGACACTCCAATATTTATCGGTAAGGACATGGTGTAGGCAGGCTGTTGTCCTTCCACCCATGCAAGGGCTGCTGCCCAAGCATTGCTTCCTTCCTGTAACAGTTCCAGCTACAAAATGGGTTCTAACTCAACTTTTTTTTCTTTTTCAGGAAGGTGTCTCTGTCAATGCCTTCCTGTAGGAGAAGCAAAATGAGCTCGATCCTCAGTGTCCTCTCAGTGTCACAAAGCGAGCATCTGAGCTTGCACTGTCTGCAGAATCAAGGGCAGAGGGGAGGCGTTCAAGCAAAGAACATTCAGCTGTTGGAACAGATATTCCTCTGTCTCAAGTCTCTATTTTTTAACCTTGCTCAGTTGCCCATGTTCTATAGAGAGCTAAACCATCTCCTCTTACCGATCTTTAACGTACAAAAAGCAAAACTGCATTTACCCTAGACTTTCTTCACTAACAGCAGTTGTTCCAGCCCTGGGTATGTCTTGCTCAGTGATGGGCTCTTGTGAAAGAAACACAGAACTCAATCGTACTGAAATCTCTTAATAGATTCTATTCTGCAAAATTCTATGTATCTGTAGATTACACAAAGAGTCAACCTAGTTAATTTGTGCTATCTTTAAAATAATGTCCAAAATAGAACAAAGTACTCCAACCAGGCAAGTAGGGCAGAACAGTGACCTTATTTTATGTGTTTTGCATTTCTAACAGGATCACATTGCTTACTCTCCTGTATCATTTTGCCACAGAACTTCCAACACTTCCTATATTTTCTACATATTTCTCACGGCTCACATCTACTTCATATCTACTTTATATTATGTATATACACACACTCCCTAGTGATTAAGGCAATCTCTTAGAAAAGGGATGACAAATTAAAATCCAGTTAGCCAAAGGAGGGAGCTGAAAGCTGGATTTCTCATAAACGGTGAGAGCATTCAAGTTCCCAAACTCCTGGCTTAACTTCAGCTCCTTCTTGCCTTGTATCTTGCTAGAGGTGCCCCAAATGGAAACGCTTCTTTTGAAATCAAAGGATCTCCTTTTCTTAATCTACTTTCTTTTCAACAGGAAAATATTCAGTTATGCCATCAAAAACTTTTTCAAATCAAATACGTAGATGAGCCAAAAAAATTAATGAGTGGCACCATCCTATTCCCACGTCTTTGTGTCCCAGCCCACAGCCAGCACAAGCTGGGAAGACCACCACCTGCCCCAGGATGCACAGCCTTCAGCAGATGTGCACACTATTGGCCCTCCCTGCATCTCACATGGACCAGATCACCAGTGACCGTAAGGAGTGTGAAGAAACCTACTGCAATTAAAGACATCTGAACTTCTGCATTGACTCCAAACTTGATCCAACCCCTGACGCACCTATTTCTTTATCAGCCGCTTGTCAGATTTTTGGCAATTTTTACCCAATCTATTTCTAGCCTATTTCTATACCTGTCAAATTGATATTGAGTCATTACAATTCATATTTACGCTAATCACAGCGAAGAGAGATTTTTTAAGTTATAAGTGTCCCATCTCCATTTAATTTTGAGCACTACATACCTTTCCTCCTTTTGTCTATTTGTACACATTCTGCTTGCCTTAAAAATAAAGGGAATACAATGACAGACACATTGATACAAATTCTAATTAGCAGCAAATCATTTTCCACAGAGAAAACGCTGATTTTTTTAGTGCTCTCCAAGTAATAATTCAACACACAAACCTTACTCTGTGAGAGAAAAGATCCTCCAAACAACCATATTTATCCTCGTGTCAGTCATTTACAACTCACCACCTCATCCTCTCCAGTGCTAATCTCTTGTAAGACATTACAATATTCAACCACAGGTTGCAAAAGGAGATGATAAAAAGAGATTGATGTGGCAATATCAGCATGAGATCTCCCTGGAAATGGGACAAACTAAGCCAGGCATTCTACGCATATATGAAGAGATGAATTCTCTTTGTGTAGCAAGAATATGTTGAGAAATAGCAGAAAAATTGCTATTACTTCTTGATAGTATGTTTCAGAGATCATTTGAAATGATCAAGATGAATACGATTACTTCATGTGGGTGTTTTTTTCCCCACTCTTGAATATGATGTAACGTATCAACACATTAATTGAAATTTTGGTCACAATTAGCATGTATTAAGTTCCTGATTAGTTGTATGCATTTAAAGCACTTTAATTGGTTTGTTTCCATTGATATAATGTAATGTGTTTTAAACTATGTAATTTGGAGGTGTGTATTTAGTTATCATTGATTAGCTAATCAATAGTATTGTCACAAGTGTATGAATGCTGGGTTAATTACGCCTGAAACTCACATTTCTTGGGAAATAAGTGACATAACAATTTTCCCCCTGGCTGTGCTAGCACATTATCTGCTTCTTTCATTAAGTCATGCAGATACTAGCATGACTTTGCATTCTCTCCCTTTCTTTTTTTTTGTAAAGCACTTGAAATGCCTAAAAGATTTATTCCCATCACCAGCTGCTCCTACACTTTCAACTCTTTTGACTTCATAAAAAGTACTCATACCAGATAGTCACATCATGGTGCAACGGCAGTTAAAAATTCAGACACCAGAAACAGAGAATCAAGAAATTTAAGATTATTTTTAGTATTGCACTGTAAAATCTTTATTCAAACTGGGCAGTATTCAATAGCCACCAGCATCAAAACCACAACTCCTATCAGCTTCAGCACAGCTGACGTGACTACACTGCCATCATAACTTGTTTCATGTAGTTGATTGAACTAACCTATGAAATTATAGTTCTGCAAGAAATGTGGTTTAGGCCTAAAAAGTATTTTAATTGATTGTTAGAATTTAGCAATGTTGGCAAGTTTTTTTGAGATTCTTCATTCATTTCATTGGGATTTTCTATGCATCAAAAGCATATTTAAAATATTATTTATACCTACTCTTTATTTTTATCTGCTTTTTTGACGGAGTTCATCTTGCCATTTAAAATACAGAATTATTTTGCTCTGTGAATTTGTCCTTTGCCATTTGGAATTCTTGCTTTTTTTTTTTATCTGAATTCAATGGAACAGACATTTAGTTTGTTTAGCAGCGACTTCACTTATTTCACCTCTGTGTCATTTTAATATGTTCTTAAACACACTTTCAAAAGTGCCATTCAATTAACTACAAGAGAGAGATTTCTTATTAAACCAATACAGCGACAACACAATGTGTTTTTTGAAGTTGTACCAAAATATTGCCAATGGGCACAAAGAAAGATACTGTCATTTACTCAGGGAGCTCTTTGTTTAAACATCTTACACCTCTGCTCTTCCCTTATTCTTCACGTCTGCCTCTACTCCTGAAGCAACCGAAATCACTTAACACATGGAAATCAGTCACATCTATTTTGGCTAGAGCTGTCATTCAAGTTGTCTTTCCAGCTGTATATGGAACTGTTCAAAAAAAGTCCAACCTACTGAGCAAGTCCAAGGCTTAAATTAATCCCAACCACCTGGAGCAGAGCAAAGACAAACGCTAGGTAAATGCTAACTAAAATGGTCAATATTCAGCCCCTTTCCAAAGAAGAACGTGTTTACTTGGGGTATTAAGAGGTCTTCAGAACATCAGGCCTCATAACCACCTTTTCAATGAATAAACAAATTATTTTGTTTCATTTTAGGGATATTTGAATTAGTTGTAATTACACTGCAGCTGTTATATTAAGTTGTAACAAAGAATCCAGAATTTCAAGTTAGAAAGGTAAAAATGGTTTTGTTTCAGTACCAATTTTCTGTGGGGTGCACATCATCCCATAAATGCATGGTGCTGTGACACAAAGCGTTTCTCACTACTTGATGCAGATGCCTTATGCCTCTTTTTACTACCTTGTTGTTCAGAACCAACATGGCCAACTCACTTCTCATGCCTCATCATGGACCCTCCACATACCCTTCCTGCTGCTCTCAGCTGTTCCAGTCAACCCAGATGAGTCTTGACCCTTCTCCCAGACTCTAGGTGGACTGTCTCAAGAATCAGTCAAAATGATTTGCATTTAGTTCCATCCCAGTGAAACAGAGGTAGTTAAAACAACATGGCTGTGGCTAGTAAAGCTTCCTACGTTGGAGCCACAGATGATGGAAATGCTGAAAGGTTGAGACGTTCACAGAATACAAAACACCAGATATCCAAACTAAGCAAGCAGTGTGTGCACATCATCAGAAGCTGTAAACAACAGAGCCACAACAAGGGCACTTGCCCTAGACATTATGGGATAATAAGCATACATCATCAGAGGAGCCCAAACTGGCAACATGTTATGAATTATGAAAAACTAATACAAAACTAGTATATCTTCAACCACAAAATAAAAGTACATTGAGAGAACTGGATGCTGCATAAAGACAGATTAAATACACACCAATTTTCGTTTGAGATGTCTTTAATAAGTTCACAAAGAATGACACCTAACCTGAATGCTTTGTTTGGCAACACAGCAGCCCTGCCTCACCGCCCCGCTAATAACAAATCTCAGCACAACATATTTATTTCATAGTTTGTTTTTAACCACTGATGACTGAAAGAGGCTACAGAAGGGCTGTGCAGAATTACATCACTGCTCCTTGTGGGTGAGATCCCTTCCCCCTCTGTGTCACTTGATTCTTGACTGAGCTAAACCACAGAAAAATTAGACTTCATTTCAGTATGCTAATAGCAATCTATCCAAAACAATGTAATCAAGGCCTCATGTGCTCCTATAATTTCATTCTTGACATAAGTCTGACAGCTATTTATTGTTAGAAGGAACGGTGGGGAGGGGAAGAGAAAAATTTCTATAATTTCCCCTCCCCCAGCAAACACAACAGCTTTGCAGTTTAAAGCAGTATCTTTGTGAAACACACAAAATGGTAATAATCATGGGGTTTACATATGTCTTGTCTTAAGCAATCAAGGCAGAGAGTTAACGGAGAGGCACATTCAGATGTGCCAATTCCCAAACTGGCCACCTCTGATGAGCCAGCTGTGAGCTTCAATTGTCACATTATAATTTAGACGAGGAAGGGGGGGGGGTGGAGAGAAAGGCATCCAGCTCCACACTGGATGAACATAATTATTCACAGCAGGATGCTGCAGAATTAATTTAGCCAATCAGAATTATAGTGGGGGCTGGGTATCGGCAGCAGCAAATGTGGAAAAGAATAAGGGAGGAGAAAAAAAAAAATAAATCAGGAAAGGGATCAGGAAAACGTGGCCAGCACCCTGCTAATATTTTGATTCCGCATCCCTCGGCGTACTTGGAACATGACGAAGTGGAAACAAAGCTGTGACATAGGTGTTCCTGCTTCAGCCTGGCTGACTCAACATTAGAGAAGCTGTGAATTTGGTGCATTAGGAAAGATGTTAACAACCTGAGGTAGTTGGGGAAATATCCTACGACGTGCTACCTGATTGCATCATACTGAGTAATCCTCCCCAGTGAACATAAATCTGGGAATGGCGCTAGCAAAACGCTGCACCCTTCTGGTTTAGCACTTCAGAAACTCTGCCAAAACTCCACTCATTTCATAGAGGAATCACAAACAGACTTCCCAGCCCAGCCTGAACTCATCAGGACTGATCCACATAATTTCATCATGAGATTGATCACAAATTTTGTGTTGACAACTCTTCATCGCGCAATTAAAGGAGTCGAACGGGGCACGGAAGAACTGGAGCTCAGCCAGTAGAGGTCAGCAGTTTGGGGCTCAGAGATGAGCATTTTGTTTAATGACTGCATTACAATGATCACTGGAAACAGTTGAAAATATTGGCACCTATTTGGCCACTGGAACATTTCAGCATAAAACACTCATTGAATGAGGCAGTTCACTACTCTGTTTTTTTTCATGTTTCCTGTGAATTCTGGGTGGCAGCATCAGTTTCCAAATTACCAAATGGCTTCTTTTTAGAACTTAAACCTTTTTTTTGATAGCAAAGAAAAGAGCAATGTATTTTAAAATAGCATGCAAGAACTTTTATCATAGAATGGCCTGGGTTGCAAAGGCCCACAATGCTCATCCAGTTTCAATCCCCTGCTATGTGCAGGGTCACCAACCAGCAGACCAGGCTGCCCAGAGCCACATCCAGCCTGGCCTTGAATGCCTCCAGGGATAGGGCATCCACAATATCTTGTTTACCTTAAGCTGTTAGCATCCAAAAAAATACCCAAACCAAGTTCACTGGGTCACCAAGAGAGCAAATTTGGAGAGAAAGAATTCCTCATCCATTTTCTATTCACCTCTCAAAGAACAGACCAGTATCAGCACCACAGCTGCCATGCTCTTTGACCTTAGTTTCCTCCATCAGCAGGAGCAACGGCCAATAGGATCTATGCAGCATTAGCCTTTTTGACCTTATTTCAGCCAACATCCTCTCTGCATGGGCAGCAGTAAAAGTAAATGGAGGCTGAAAAGACGCAGAATATTTACACCGTCAGGTATTCGAACTCTGAGTGTTGAATTCCACATAAAACCCAATCCCTCTCTTTCTATAAAGAGTTCTTAAGTAATGCTGACCATGAGCTTTAATTCTACCTTAAGAGCCTCAAAGAAAGAATATGTGGAAAGTACATCTCCAGATCACTCGGTTCATTTCCAATTAAATGAAAAATGAAATGATTACACTGTAAGGCAGAAGCTTTTTCCCCTCTTCCTGGAACTGCACAAACATGACAAATGGAACTGAGGCAGAATCCTTGAGTTCCTGTAAAAGTTAACTTGGGCTTCTGCTCCCCGATTCTGGTAACGTTTAGAAGAACGACAGGAAGGTTGGTCACATTTTATTTCAGGCAATAATGTTTGATGAACACCACTGTCAATGAGAACCATGATTTAATCTCCAAGGATATAAGGCCTTGTGGTAAAAATGGTATAACTACAGATCCTGATTAACAATCACCGCAACAGTAAAATGGGTTCCCATAGCAACGAGGCTGAAATTATACAACAAATGGCAATGCCATATCAGATAAATCACCCCATGAAATGTCCCTGTTCAGAAACCACTTGGCTCTCTGTTACCTTCACATTTAAAGACTTGCAAATGTTACTTGCAATCTCCCAAATCTCACTTCTCATCCTCTGAGTTCCATCATCTTTTTTTTTCCTCCTCCTAACCCACGTCAAAGAAGAATAAAAAAAAATAAGAATACAATACAGTATTTAACATCTGAGAGCCCATTCCACGTTCTGATAGAGATGCATACAGATGTATTTTATGAATTTTCTTTTCATTTACTCTACAGTCATTTTATATTATTTCCATAACCTCAGTTTCCAAAAGCAAATATTAATTTTTTTGCATTCATAAAACATATGTATGACTCCCACTGCCTTCTTTGTGCACATTGCTTATGGAGACAAACGCTCACCAAGAAGGATGAGCACTATACAACTAGACCACAGCATCCAGATATGGAATTAGAACTTATAAATTAATCATATACAAAATTTATGAAAATCGCTTTCGAACTGCATTAAAAATGGCACTTGTACTTTTAAAATTTATGTCAGCAACTACAGAACCCACATCAACTCAGTTTGACTTTGGGAAGTTGCATGATCAGAGAGTCAGTCAGAGAGTGGAGAGCAATTGATCCAGACGGAGATCAGTTACACGAGGTAGCCCTCAGGGGTCAGTACTGAGAGCAGTGCTCTTTAATTTCTTCACCAATGACACTGACAGTGGGGTCAAGTGCAATCTCAGTGAGTTTGTGGATAACACCAAGCTGTGGGGTGCAGTTGACACACCTGGGGGATGGGATGGCACCCAGGGGGACACAGACCTCCTGAGCAGTGGGCCCAGGAGAACGCCTAGAGGCTCAACAACACCAAGTGTTGATCTGCCTCTGAACCACAAATCTGACATGAAGGAAGTTCTTGGGATGTTTACATTATTGCACTTCAAACAACCAAAGAGATAAATTACTGTCTCAGCTCCTCAAAGGGAGAGCTTGAGGAATGAAGCCCTAGAACACGCATCAGCAATGAGAAGCAGCTTCTGGGCTCTGCTGAAATCCAAGAACCTTTCAGAGGTACAAAGAGATCCTGAGCTGACCCATGGGGGAATGGCAAGAGTCAGACAGGCTTTTCAGAAGACAAGTACGCTGAGAAGGCAGGAAAAATAGCAGTCTTACAATTCTAACTACAGTCTAGCACAAGTCAGTAACCCTTAATGGCAACTAAACTTTCATCTTCTTAAGACAGAAGAACTCAAAAGTGTATTTTGTCCAGGTAGTAGGATTATAGCTGAACAGGTACGAATAAAACTCAAAAGCTCTGGAAGGAGATATTTATTATACCCTGTTCTCAAAAGCAGCATCTGATGATCTGAGCTTGCAATGATCTGAATGTTTCTGTGCAGGATTGCTATTAATGTATAACACGTGCCATCACGAACCTGAAATACTCAGGTAATCTGTTCAGCTTATTTTAGGAACTGGAATGTTTTGCTAAGAACTCGATCAACAGACGTCAGCTCACAAACTAAAACACAGCAGAAAAAAGTCTTTTCCTGCCCCATCACTGCAGTGAACAGTGCAAACCCAGGCAGAATTCAGATAAACCAGTAAAGAAGTTACCAAAGAAATTTACATAGGTTAAAGAAGTAACCTGTGAAAAACATAAAATACAAGAAGTACTGTATTTCAGTGGTTGTGTGAAAGTTATCTGAGACCTGAATTTCAGTTCTGCCTCTTTTTTTCCCAGCTTTGTTCTGGGATTTACAGCAGGTCCACCTGCCACCAGCACTGCACGCTAAGCCATGTTCCTTAGTGCCACATCTCCATGGTCCTGAACACCTCCACGGATGATGAGCCCACCATCCCTGGGCAGCTGTGCCAGCACCTGACCACTCTTTTGGAGAAATTTTTCCTGGTATCCAACCTGAACCTCCCCTGGTTCCATTTGTTCTGCTCCAAATGGCTGTACATCTCCTTCAACAACATTTCTTCCTTTGGTTTGGAGTCAGACAGTTGTTGCACAGCGATACAGAGAGGCGAATGAGAGATTGCTCCTTTTTAATTTCTGCCATGAAAAAGAAAACCCTGCAAATAGCATTTTAATGTTTTACTCCAACGTAAATCTAATTAAGGTTAGTCAGAAGATGATATTAAAACGTTGAAAATTGAAAATAAAAAGATGCAGAAGGCAAGGAAGTGAAGCAATCTCTATCACAAACATTTTCCCTACATCATTACCATGAATATATTTCCAAGTTATTCATCCATTTCTATAAAAATAATCTCAGTGCATATTCATTGCTCCTCCTGTCTGGGACAGAACTTAAAATATGTGTGCTCAGAGGCCCCCATGACGACTTTACAGGCGCTCTTTTTGTGAAATTTATAAAAGTAGTGAATCATTTGTTCATCCATTTACCTATAGCAATTAACTCAATTTCAGTTCTCAAACTCTTTTTTTCAAACCTCTCAACTCATTTGAAATGTCAATCACCACGCTAAAAGGAATCTAAAATATATTAGTCCAACCCTGCTCACGTTAGAATTAAAATGAAAATTTGACTTGGCTTGCTTGAAGTGAGATTTAATTTCAAAACAACTTCCAGAAAAATAAACATTTATCACAGAATGATTAAGACCTCTATGATCACCCAGTCCAACCACCCATCTACTACCAACTCTGCCCATTAAAACATGATCCTCAGTACTGCATCTCTGTGGTTCTCAAACACCTCCAAGCTTTTTCTAATGTATTTAAAATGTAATTTTCTCACACTATTTACATTAACTAAACAGAACATGCCAGTGAAACAAGATTAAGACACCTCACATTTCTCCATGAGATACAGCATTTGTCCATAAATACACTGGGTCTTATTAACGGATGATGCGTTCAGTATCCCAGAGACACATTATAGAAGCATTTGCAATAGAAAAGAATATTTATTTAAGAAATGAAACTGCAAATATCAGCATTTTTAGCAGAAGGAATAAGATGATCTTCATTCTACTGATATTAAATCTTGAAACATGGCACTGTATCTTGTCAGCTTACTTAACCTCAGTGATAAGGTTGAAAGCTGTCAAAAATTCACAGCTGATAGAGTCAAATCAGTTCATTTGTCCCGGAATTTACACTCAGAACATTTTCTTACTCCATAACTCACACTGAAGACAGGATTGTGTATTATGTTCTAGCACAGGGACATAGACCTTTACAAGCTAAAATCAATGATGTCACTCTGAGCTTGCCATCTTCTAAACCTTATCAGAAATTCTCCTTTCTTGTTACAGGAGATATCCACGTTCATACACTTTCGCTCTCACATCTCAACATCTGCAATATACCCATAGTGGGGTGCTCCCATAGCTTTTAAGTGGGAAGAAACACTGTGCTTTCCCTATTTGTAGCATTGGGCTTTTCCCCTCTTCATTGGGAAAGAGATGTTATTTATAGAATTTTTTAATTGCACTCCTGCACCAATATTATTTTGCTATTTTTGACGTTAGCTGCATTGCTGAGGCAATGTTTGCTTCTTTCTCTAGCAACCTGGAGCTCACATGGTTGCCATGCGGCTCCAGCTTTAGGGAACCTAAGTGAACATTAGAAAAGGCTCACCTGCAACCCAGAAGGAGCCTCATGGCAGAAACTTATAGAACCATCACAGAATCATTTGAGTTAGAAGGGACCATTAAAGGTCATCTGGCGTTATCACCCTGCAGTGAACATGGGCATCAACAGCTCCATCAGGTGCTCAGAGCCCCTTCCAGCCTGACCTTGGATGTCTCCAGGGATGGGACATCCACCACCTCTCTAGATAACCTGTGCCACTCCCCAGCTTGTAAAGAAGATGGGGGTTGACACAACCCACAGTCCTGCAAATGTGACTACGTTGAACCTCATGAGGTTGACCTGTGCCCACTGCTCATCTTGTCCAGGTCTGTCTGGATGGCACCTACTTAGAAAAATTCTAAACACAAAAATGAAAGTATTTTTTATACAGCTACAGATATTTAACTCTAATTACCTATCAGTTCCTAGGGCTAGTGTACCTGATCTACCAAATATCAGGTTATTTGCATAGGCAGCATGACTTTTACAAGGTACGTGTAACAGTGCTATTATGGTGTTGATACTTGGTACATCAGGAGCAACGAGGAAAAAAGCTCAGGCCGAGTTTCTGCACATCCACAATAAATTCTCATCTTGCTGTAGAGAGTCTTTGGAGGGCTCTTTTGTTACCACAAAAGAATCTGACAGTGTTGATAATGACACAACCCTGTATCTTGCAGTGCCTTTGAAAGCTCAATAAGAACCTGTCAGTTCAAAAAGTAACAGAGAAAAATCTTCAGACTTTAAATCATTGAAAGAAATCGGCGCATCCACAAAAATAGAGGAAAGCATCTTGAAAAGCCTTTGAAGGAACAAAGAAGTAGCAATAACAACAACAACAACAACAAAAAAATTCTTGCTGCTTTTTAGGTGACGTACACAGAATCCAGCAGTGCAGAAGTTAAAATGTTATAATTTGTGCTAGTGCCACGGAGAATCCTGAGGGAGCTTACATTAGCACAACAAAAGTTTGCATATATAAGCTTTGATGAAACCAGCACGCACTGTTCTGCGCGGAATATAAAGTTACAAAAGGTGTCAAATATGGTGTGAAGACTGTTCTGATGATGCCTTTAACAGAAGAGAGAAAAGAAACTATTTGCTAACATTTCTTTTTTTTTTTTTTTTTTAATCCATCTCTTGTTCAAGATGACTGCGTGCTCCTAAGAACAGTAGCAGGGCTTCCTCAGTAGTAGTAAAGATCTTTTCCAGGTCTCTGAACCAAGTGGAACGTGTTCAAAGAAGGGCAACAAAGCTGGTGAGGGGTCTGGAACACAGGCCATATGAGGAGAGGCTGAAGGAGCTGGGAATGTTCAGCCTGGAGAAGAGGAGGCTCAGGGGAGACCTTATTGCTCTCTATAACTTCCTGAAGGGAGGTTGTAGTGAGCTGGGGGTCGGCCTCTTCTCTCGTGTCATTAGTGATAGGACCAGGGGGAATGGTTTCAAGCTACGGCAGGGGAGATTCAGGCTGGACATGAGGAAGTATTACTTTTCAGAAAGGGTGGTCAGGCACTGGAATGGACTGCCCAGGGAGGTGGTGGAATCACCGAGCCTGGGGGTGTTCAAGGAAAGACTGGATGTTGTGTTGAGGGACATGGTTTAGTAGGAGCTATTGGGAATAGGTGAACGGTTGGACTGGATGAGCTTTTAGGTCTTTTCCAACCTTAGTGATTCTATGATTCTAAGTACAGGTCACTGGTGAGGTGGTCCCAGAATCATTAAGCAGATGAGAAAAAAAACCCTAATGAAGAATTCTTTGGAATTATGTAGATAGAGCACTGCTGTGCCCAACGATCTCACAGTTATAATCTTCATCAAGCAGCCCTCTGCCTTCCTTCCATGCCAAATGTCCAGGTGCTGCTCCTGGATGTTAGCAGTATTATTAAAGCACAGCCAGAACATTTCTACAGCTACCAGCAGAAAAGGAACTCAAATTCAGGATAGCAGGGAAAAGAATTCCATGTGAA
Organism: Lagopus leucura; assembly: GCF_019238085.1. Taxonomy (NCBI): domain Eukaryota; kingdom Metazoa; phylum Chordata; class Aves; order Galliformes; family Phasianidae; genus Lagopus; species Lagopus leucura. The sequence continues at coordinate 4,330,875 of NW_024962287.1, forward strand.
TGCAGAGCTCTGCTGACCTCTTCACTCAGCGGAAAGCTTTTGAAGGGTTTCAAGGTATGCAAAAACCATATAGCAGTATTTTAATATAGGAAGACAAGGCCCGATTATTTTGCCAGTGTTCATACTAAGAACGCTGAACACGAGACATGCTTGCCATTTAAATCTATAGGAGATATGAATAAAAACCCCATTGGCTGCTCTAAGTCATTAAATGCATTTTAAAAAACTTTTTTTTTTTTTTTTTTTTTTTTACAGCATTATTGTACTCAAATACTCCCCTCAAATCACAGAACGGCCTGGGTTGCAAAGGCCCACAATGCTCATCCAGTTCCAACCCCCTGCTGTGTGCAGGTCGCCAACCAGCAGCCCAGGCTGCCCAGAGCCACATCCAGCCTGGCCTTGAATGCCTGCAGGGATGGGGCATCCACAGCCTCCTTGGGCAACCTGTTCCACTGCCTCACCACCCTCTGGGGGAAAAACTTCCTCCTCATATCCAACCTAAACCTCCCCTGTCTCAGTTTAAAACCGCTCCCCCTCGTGCTGTCCCTATCCACCCTCGTAAGCAGTCCTACAGTCACAAAATCAAGTGCTATAAAGTTCAGAAATGCCAGATTTATGGTTGTCCATATCCATTATAGTTATCCTGCTTCTGTGCACGCACCAGGATACACACTTAATTAGGCCGTTTGTTTTTATTATGGCAGGACTTCCACTCTGTTTCTATAGAATATTTTACACAGTATTTCATTCAATCCTGGTTCCTGACAAGAGGCTGCACACCCTGCTTACAACATCAATTAGTAGCAACCAAATAACTCATCTGCCAAAGTCACAGATCCCTGCCTTACTTCCTCTCTTTCCTGCTCTCACAGCTCCCTAACCCTCCTTCATCCAGTCCAAATTACACCTTGCAACTCTTAATGGTCACCAAAGCAGAAAAGTACCCCAGTAGCTTTACTAGATTTACTATGTTACTGATAAATATGATTTATTTTATTTATTTTTCAAGGGTTTTTTGCTAAAACGTTTGGTCCCATGGCCTGCTAAGATGATCAGAGTAGCTTAGTAGAACCTTCTTGAGCTGAGGACAAAGCTGGGGTCCATGAAATAGAAACAGGATGGTGTAGGAAACACCCAACATTTGAGTTCCACACATCACTATATTTCAACTTAACCAACATCCACCAATCCAATAACTGGTGCAAACAACTAGAAGTGCAGGGCTCTGCAAAATGCAGGTCTAGGAGAGAAGCCTAGGGCACGCACTGAACAAAGTCCCCTATTCCATCTGCAGGAGAAGAAACAGATTTTCAGTAGCAATAAAGAGGAAAGACCACAATTAGGCTCAGTACTGCTGGGCAGCCTACTTCGGAAAGGTGTAAGTTAGCATTGGTATGACAGCATTTAGGCAGCTTCCAATCCTACATTCAGGAAAGGAATATTTTGAGATACGTGCCTTATGTTTCCCCAGTCACCTCATAACATCCATAAGGCTGGAAGCAATTAATGAAAATTGTCATTGTGTCCTCAGAAAATTACAGATTTTCCTACTCAAAATACTGTAAGGTGCAAACAAATTCATAAAAGGCAACACCACGGTGTTAAGACTAATTTTAAATGTGCAATCACATTTTAAAACCACCCACTTTAAAACAAATGCATAAATACACGAAGTAATCAATTTTATCAGGTAGGTGGCAACGTACAAGTTCATATCTTAGGGCTGGTTTCCAAATTAACTTGTCATTTTTTTAAATTACAAACACTAGTTTATGCCATAATTTAGGATACCATGAATAGTGTATCTAAATAAATGTTCACTTCCTGTCTAAATAAGAAAATAATGTTTTTCCTATCACATAAAACTAATTATTGTACTTTGGCGTGGCAATTTTTTTTTTTTTTGTTCCCAAAACTGCTCGATGAATTATTCATGACACTGAGTTTAATGCACTCACTTTAATGACATCTGGTGGAAAAAAAGTTTTTTAGAAGAAGAATCGAACACATCGTTAAACAAAAGAAACAAAGGCCACCAAGTGACAAACACTCTGCCGGTAATTTCAGAGAGATTAGAGTTGCAAGCAAAAGCAAGCTCAGCCTCTTGGAAATCAGGCAGTTGTTTGGATTCAGGGTGACACCTCCAGATAAAATAAAATCAATAAGTAAAAGCCATGCAAAGCTAGAGGAAACGCAGACAGGATTTAAGCAGAAGGTGTTCACGTGGAAGTACAATGTTGAGCTGGCAAAGCATCAACCAGTTTTACTTCCACCTTCATGGATCTCTGTGCAATTTTTTGTTGAATGTATGAGAATTAGGGGGAAATGTGCATTTTGGAGATCAGTGCAAAGAAAGAGCATCTCCACATCCCAGTAAGGTCACATTTGTACACAGTGAAGTCTTAACATGCAAAGCATGTTTTGATTCCACACCAGCAGACCCTCGCTCCTGAAGAAACCCTACTACAACTGCATCTCATGTTGACTGACTGAATCAAGATACTTTGTGCAGAAATGAGCCAGCAAGAGCCTCTCTTCCTATAGATTTGTAACATTTGCTCCTTCAACATACCATTTCTTGCAGCTCCTTTCCCCATGCAATCTGCCATTTTCATTTAAACAGCTAAAGGAGCAAATCAAAGTTAGCTTGAGGCCATGCTTGTGGTGACTGGGAAGACACGAGGACATACTGGTCAGCTTGAGCCAACTTCCAGTAAGGAAGGGACTGTCCTACTGAGCTCTGTGGCCGCACCACTGGGTGTAGTTGGGCATCACAACATAATGACAAACCCAAATGGGTTTGGGTGATGCTGAGCGCTGTCAGGAGCTGGACTCAGTGATCCTTACGAGTCTCTTCTAATTGGGCACGTCCTATGATTCTACAGTATACCTAAAGCAGAACAGAGTGCTGCTCCATCAGCAAAAACTCTTGCTGATCTCTCTCATGCGATATCACTCTTCCTTCAGATTTGCTTGAACCTGGCCACTGGTCCACAAATAACAGACTGATGGAGAACAGACATGCAGCACAATCACAGCAGCTTCCTGCAGCTATGAAACAAAGCTGGAATTCTTCTCTTCCCCTTGGAGAGAAGGAAGTGAAGAAGAAATGAGGGAAATCACATGCTCACAACACTCCAGATATTTAATATGTTCTCCCACATCTTCTCAGCCTGCACCCAGGAAGAGGAACTAAAGGATAAAGTAACAGCTTTGAAGAAACCTTAGCAAAGTGATTCATTCCATTAGGCTCCAGTGCTCCATGAGAAACGGCCACCATTACCCACCAAGAAGGTTTGATTGTCACACATACTCCCTGTTCCCATGCAGCAGTAATTGAAGCACATTTGTTGTAAGCAAACTGCATAGCAGCTTTTTTTCTTTCAATAAAAAGCTTCTTCCTCTATTTTTCCTGCAGATGAATGTATATAAAAGATAAAGATACAGAGATAGTGGATTGCATGTTATCTTCCATGTCATTGTATCAGATCTGTCTATCAAAGTTCTTCCTTACCTCTCTCTTGTCACAGCTCATTATAAGGGCCTGTTCTTTTATGACTAAATGATAGACTAATATTAATCCTCACCAAAAGTAAAAAAAATATATATATAAAGATGGAACAGCACATCCCCGACTTTGTGTGAATAGAAGCATATTTTCCTGAATGAGTTCAATTTTTATCTTTATCCCATGGTTGTATGATTCATGAAGGCTAGATAGTCAAATCATCTTAAAGGAGAGTCAGTTAAGTGTAAACATAGTTCACTATGGAAAGTATTTCACATTTTAATGTACAGGTTAATTGTTACTTTACTAGGAACACAACACAGGAAGGGGCAGTCTGGGTCACTGACTCCAATCCTGTGCTCTCAGCAATATCCTGACCAGCTTTTATAAAACAAGTGTTTTACCTCACTATTGCCAGAGGAAGGCTGGTCCAGAAATTGATGTCTCTAATTAATAGAAATCCTTTTCCAATTTTCAGATAACCTTATTGTTGGCCACAGTATACTATGAGCTGTTTCAATATTCTTGGATCCGTATTGCTCTTCAGTACAAGCAATTTCTCTCCATCTCTCTATCAAAGAGCTGATCCAAGATTTAAGCAAGAAGGCTTTGGAAAAGGGAAGAGAGTCAAATTTCTTTTGAGTGCCAAAGACCTTCAATTACTCAAAAAATACCTGATAAATCACGGAAGAGAACAGAGTATCGTTTACCCCACGTAAACACGACACAGTGTTCTTGGAAGGTTTGTCTAAAAATGCGACTATAAACAGATCTCTGCTTTGCTTCCAGATTCCTTCTTCTACCTGTCAAAACTTCATCCTTCTTGGCTTATTCCTGGACTCCCTCTCAGAGAAAAGAACTGGTTCCCTCAGAAGTAGGAAGTGTTGGTGACAGTTCAATCCAAAATTTCATCCTTAGGTGCAAGCACTTCAGCTCAGAGGAGGAGTACATCTTTTTTAGCCATGTCTTGTGATAATCTCTATTTCATTGCTGTTTCATGAGCAGAATGGTCTTAAGGACCATGAAATGGACTTTTTGATAAAACTGAATTATCAGAAAAAGCCATTAAATACCCTGTAGACACCCAAGGTCAGGCTGGACAGGCACTGAGCACCTGATGGAGCTGTAGGTATCTGTGTTCATTGCAGGGATTGGGACCAGATGACTCCTAAACATCATTTCCAACTGAAACAATTCTATGATAAGCCTGCAGTATAGACAACAGATTCTCTACACCACTTAAATCTAAAAGTGCCTCTATTGGTTTGCACTAATCCCTTCTACAGACACAGCCACACAGACAATGCAGTTCTCCTCTGCCCTGCAACACACTCAGCACTATTCCAGTGCCCTCGAACATTCTGCATAAGTTCCCAGCAGCACACGCCTGTGGCTTTGCAAACATTGCTCTGCCATTTGGACACGCCATCTTGAGTTGTAGTTTCCTTTTAGAAAAACACTACACAAAAAATTGCACACCATACTGAAGAAAAGTGAGTCCTCATGAGCATGGATGACCTGCAACAGCCCTTAAAATAATAACTGTTTTAACGTAGTACTGTAGATGTTGTTAACACACTGAGGGTATCGCAGGCAATCTTCCGTGCTCAAAACCTACCATGCAAAGGGCCACAAAATAAAACTGTGGGGTTCGGAAACATCTTTTGTACACAGAGGTCAAATAACTTCTAAAAATGGCCTTAAGCTTTTGAAAAACAACATCATTTTAAAGACCCCAGACATAATAAAAATAACTGTCCTTTGGCAAGATGTTCCAGACTTTAATCTTTTTCACTGCTAGCAAATGAGCTCTGGCTTTGGAAATGAATTTACTGACTTTTGATTTCAGTCATTCTGTTTTATGCTTTTCTCTACCAAACAGAAGCATTAGCAGTTAGCAGCAATGCCCTCCATATCTAAGCACCTACAGACTTGGAGTGTTAACCATCTTCACAAAGAACTATCATCTGAGTTTTCTAAGACCTCCATCATACGGCTCCTCAGCTTCAGTGGCCGGCATCTATTTTTGTTTGCTATTCCCACACCCTTCTCGTCATGGTGGCACCATTAAGAAATGCATTTCATGTAGCCTTCCTAAGGACCTAGAATGGTTTCAGTAATTATTTCTAATGATGGAGTAACACCTTGGCTTTTTTCCACTCCATTGAAAATTATTACTGAAACTAAAATTTTTGACAATTTTAAATACATATAAACTAATTTTATATATTTTATATGTTATAATAATACAAACACAAAACATTGACGTATTTATATGTATTAGTTCCATAAAAATCAAAACGGAAGATGAATCACAGAATGGCCTGAGTTGGAAGGGACCTCAAGGATCACAAAGCTCCAACCCCCTGCCACACGCAGGGCCACCAACCTCCACATTTCATAGCAGCCCAGGCTGCCCAGGGCCCCATCCAACCTGGCCTTGAACACCTCCAGGGATGGACGGGGCATCACAGCCTCTCTGGGCAGCTGTTCCACCACCTCACCGCTCTCTCTGTAAAGAGCTTCCCCTTGATATCCGACCTCAATCTTCCCTCCCTCAACTTAAAACCATTCCCCTTTGTCCTGCCATTACCTACCCTTTCAAAGAGTTCTCAATTCCTCCTTCTCGTCCTTTTCCAAGATTGGAGTAACACTGGTTTTTCTTCAGTAAAGCACCTGTATAAAATAACCCAGCCTGCACTGAACTGATACCCCCAGCTGAAACTTCACCCATGTAGGAGTCACACAGACACAAGGAAAGGAAAGTAACCAAGGGCTGTGAATTGACAGCACAGGGGCCAGAAGCCTTTTCCCTTTTTTTCTGGTAACTCCTAGAGAAAACTTACAGAGAAGATTTAAAAAAAAAAAAAAAAAAAAAAAAGGAGAATTGTTCATTAGCCTCCATCAGGCCATAGCTCTCCATTAATGCCTATGTTTTCAAGGCACTGTGATCAGGGAACCAAGACACCCCATGCTGACCCATTAAAGAGCAGAAATGGGGATGCTGAAGTCACAGATACCTCAGATGCCTTGTTTTTTCTCTCACAAATCCTTTGTTTCTCTTCTTGGATAATTAATGAGTAATTAACATGGACCTATAACTGCATTATCACAGGGCCTTGCACATGGCCAACAAAGCAAAGCTGCAGCTTAGCATGTTTTGTTTCACACCATATAAAATTACTCCGGCCAATCACTTCATGTCATACATGCCACACAGGAAGCAGCATAAATGACGATGGCACATGTCTTGCAGGTTACATTTCCCCACCTCCTTTTAACAGCATTAAATCTGATGTAGAGCAACTTTGTAGCAAGAACCTCCTGGAGTTGAGAATTCATTAGCATGCCAAAGGAACTTGTTCCAGCAAAGATGATTACGCAAATACCCCTGTGAGAAGGGGAAAGTTCTTTGAAATGTCTCTCATGGTTCAAGAAAGCATCTTATGAAGTGCAGAAAGATGTCTGAACTTAACAGATGCGCAGACAGAACAGATTCTCCTATATCTTGTCCCAGTTTTAACAGTGCAACTTTGGTGCCCCCACCAAAAATATCTTTAGAAACCAGACTGTATATTGGTACAGGAAAAAAAAAAAAAAACAGCATGTAAAGTGTAAATAAGGACAAAGTCACACTCCACAAGTTATAAATGTATCCAAACTTCTTGATGCAGAGAGCAACGTGTCCTTACTTTAAAAAAATATGCAAAACAAGACCAAAAGGCCAAGCATGACGTGAGGTGATGTGAAGCTGAGAGATGAAAGCAGAGTCACTAGCATCCAAGTTTACAGACGGTGACCTTTTAACTGTCCTTACGTATCAAAAGCTGGCAGTAACTGCAAACATCAAACATAAAGGTTCTCTCTTTTTATGTTTCCTCTGCTTCGCTTTAAATAGTATTTGCTTTAAATGCAGGCTTAACTTACTTTTAATACCAATGCTTACAAGCATCTGTAATGCAGGGATCATGTAGGAGACTTGAGTGAAAACAAACGATGCTGATTAGCTCAAACCTAAAATCCTATTAGAGAAATAGAATAGCAGAAATGAACCAGATAAACAAGGCCCAACAGCAAAATTGTAAGTCATAGGGATAAAAAGACATTGAGAAGCTGTCTTTAGATAGAAAGCAAGGCTGGAAGAGGTGATAGCTAATCACACAGCGGTTTGAGGAAAAAGAATTCCGAGACTCTGCACAGGTTTAATTCCTTAAATAAGTTTAGCATGTTAAATACTGTTTGTCTCTGCAAGAGAGCTGTGGCATTACAATAGTGTGAATAGTGTCCTTTCTTCCCTGTCCAAGTGGACCACGGTGGCACAATTTCAGAACTCTATTGAGAGCAATATCAACATCCCAAAAGAAGCACTCTGCATGCTGCCTGTATACTAACTGCTGGTTGGATGGACTGAGTACTGGATGGGGGCAAGGGCAATCTCTTCAACAGCCTTGGGAATAGTCTTGGACAATGCTCTCAAACACAGGGTTTGGGTTTTGAGCAGCACCTCATGGGGCCAGGAGTTGGACTCTGTGATCCTTGTAAGTCCTTTCCAACTCAGGATATTCTATGATTCCATGCCAGCTTCTTGCCTCTCTGGATACTGTACTCAAAAGCTGACTAAAATTGAACCAACCACAAAAAGAGAACCCATCTCATCCTAAACCTGAGTGAGGGATGAGCTGACATACAGCCTCCACTGACCACCAAAAAGGGATACTCCCCAGCACAGAGAGGCAAGCGTTCTTGCAGTCTGTTTCACCTTTTATCTATCATGATTCAAAACCTGAAATCAAGAGGAAAGCATAAAGAAATAAGTTTCTCTATTTTTAACTTGGTCCTCTGTTGGTGGTTGTTTTGGTGTTTTTTTTTCCCCCCAAACTGTCATCTTTACCGTTGCCAGGAGACTGGCAATAACAAAGTGTCAGTAATAATGACAGACATAATAAATATCTGTATTTTAAGAAGCGAAGATAAAGACAACTTGTACCTTCAAAACAGCCCAAAGTAAAAAAAATGTTTTAAGTCAGAAAAATTCTAACACGTAACTCAACTTCTTCAAGGCCTGAAAAGTACTTAAACGATGCACAACACTCAGCTCAGCAGTACATCAAAATGGGTACAGCATATTTCCCATGCAATACAGCAAGAGAGAATAAAAACTGGGCAAAAAGTTTCATAGAACCATATCACAGAATGGCCTGGGTTGCAAAGGCCCACAGTGCTCATCCAGTTCCAACCCCCTGCTGTGTGCAGGTCACCAACCAGCAGCCCAGGCTGCCCAGAGCCACATCCAGCCTGGCCTTGAATGCCTGCAGGGATGGGGCATCCACAGCCTCCTTGGGCAACCTGTGCCAGTGCCTCACCACCCTCTAGGGGAAAAAACTCCTCCTAATATCCAACCTAAACCTCCCCTGTCTCAGTTTAAAACCATTCCCCCTTGTGCTACCATTATCAACCCATGTAAACAGCTGTTTCCCCTCCTGTTTATATGATCCCTTCAAGAACTGGAAGGGTTTATACCACCCTTGAACAAATAAAGCATCTGCTTCTGCCCATTAGAGGAGAATGGAGTCAGATGATCCCTGTGCTCAACTGTTGAAGAATTAGACACTGATCTACAAGACTACAGGATCAGGAAAATGAGACGCAAGACTTTCAAGTGGGTGGCGGTGAACAACGTCAATCTGCACTTGTAAGAACACGACAGACCAAGTTGCTGAATAATTGCAACGAGGAGGATCCAATACAAGCTCTGAGAAAAAAGAATGGAGCATTATAGATCTTAAGGAGAAACAAAATGCTCCTCTTAATACGATATCACACTGAGTTGTTGGTTTCGCTGCCAGAAACTTTGCAAGATTCCTTGCTTGTTGACTCTTAAAACACTAATGCTTTAAGGCTTTCATTTAATAACAAGACTGGACTTCTGCTTTTTCAGTATAAACACACAGAAAAACTGCAAGCTATAAATTTGTACATATCTATCTTTCAGTTGTGTACAAAGCTTCAGTATTAAAACTAAAATATTTGTGATGTTCTGACAAAGCCACCGTTTCTGAAAGCATTTCTGCAGCTCAACATCAAAAAGAAATAACAGATTTTTTAAAAAAGAGGGAAAGAAACGTAAGTGGGAACACAGAAAGGATTACAGGTATTGGGAAAATAGAAGAAAGTAAAAATAAGAGACTCAGTGTTTCTTTAGGGCTCGGTGATAAGACTGTCAAGATATATTTTTTTAAATTCAGAATAGAAGTTTCTTTTTGCAGGCAGTCTTTGATCTGACTGAAAGCAATTAAGACTACAAGCAGGGATACAGCATTGTTAAAGCTTCTTCCTGCTTTCTTCCAGCAAGAACTAGCGTGGATGAGTGGCAGAATCATCCCTGGGAGAGTCCTAGCTATACAAGTTCAAGAAACACCCCAACAGGAGCTCCATGCGCTCACCATTCAGAGCAGAAATCAAAGCAACACAAAGCACAAACACAGCCCAAATCTATTTAGGTAACTTTAAGTTATTTCTAAACCCCTAGAGGAAACTAATAGGCTTAGTTAGTACTCTTCCTCCAGAAATACCTGCTGTTGGTAAGGACAGACACTTCTGTTGTCTGCATCGCGCTCCAAGCCCTTCAAGGCCCTTTATCCTATCATGACAGGTCCTTGTAGAGAGTCCCTCTCCCACAGAATCACAGAATGGCCAGGGTTGGAAGAGACCTCAAGGATCACGAAGCTCCAATCCCCCACCACAGGCAGGACCACCAACCTCCACATTTCATAGCAGCCCAGGCTGCCCAGGGCCCCATCCAACCTGGCCTTGAACACCTCCAGGGATGGATGGGGCATCCAGCACCTCACCACTCTCTCTGTAAAAAAACTTAATTCTCTCCCACCCTTCTGATACTGGACCTCTTTGTGTACTGGTTTTCAGTGCAGGGTCTTGGTGCATGGAGGCTGGGTGCTCTTAGCATGCTCAAACATCACCAGCTTACTGGTCCCATTTTACAGAATGCTTTATCTTTGCTCGAAGGGGCAACATGTGAGCAATCCAGCAGAGCTCCCTCGTGGCCACGTGTTCCAGATGTTCCTTGTCCTTGATGAGGCTACCTGAAAGCTATTTAAACTCTCACATCTTCAGTATCATATATGCAACTGAGGCACCACGTGCATTTCACAACTTAAGGAAGAAGGCAGCCTAGCCTGCCTGTAAGTACAAATTGAGAAGTACATACAGTTAACGAAGGAACAGACCTCTTCCTGCCAGAAGCTTCAGTAAAACAAAAGCCATAGGGATGTAATTTGTGCTTGCCTTTGTGTGAGCTGTACCTGAGTGTTCTTGGGTTGAATAACGAAGCTCCTTGGTGTACTGGGGCTGTTTTACGGCTCATGGGACCAGTTGCTTTGTATTCCAATGCATAATTTCATGCACATAGTAAAAGTGCAAGATTCTTTTCACGTTTATTGAGATGTCTTGATATCAAAAATGCACACAGATCACATGCTCTGATTTGGTGAAGCTATATAAGAAAAAGCCACGTTGTTGCTCATGATAACTGTACAAATCATTAATGCATTAGCTCTCCTTCTGGCACACCAGAGCTGATTTAGTTAGTACAACCATCTGGAGATGGTTACACATCTCATACCCACAGAAGGCTGACTGCCCCCACCCCTGGGAACAGTTTTGCTTAGCTTACAAATGGTCGTGAAGAGGCAGTTTTGTTGTTTTTGTTTTGTTTCTTTTGGGGGCTTCCCTCCAAGGCTCACAACCTTAAAATTCCTCGTCTACAGACTTACACACCTCTGTCCTTCTTTTCACAGTTCCATCCATTACTTGAAAGCAACATCTTCCTGTTTCTTCTTTTAGCGCAAGGCATTCCTCATCCTTCCCTTCTCTCAATCAGTCATGCAGAGTACCTGCAGCTTCTTTATTGCTTCGTTTCCTAGCTCTCTTAATTCTTTATCATCTCCAAATCTATACGTTGTCATTGACACATTGGCTTCCTGACTGCCAACTGCCCCTTAGATAGATAGAATATTGCTGCCCTTCCTTTTGAAAGAATAATTGTCAAATCTTGTAAATTAGTCGTCTTGCTTTTACTCCATATAGCCACAGTACATGCACGTTTTAGCACAGTGAACGATGGTACTCCTTTAGAATTTTCATTTTCTCATTGAATTTCTAGCCATTAAGAGCTCAAAAAAAAGCATAAGCTCTTATTTTTCAACCAATGAAACTGTTTAGAAGGCTGAGCAGTCTACATCAGGACAAGGGAACAACCCCACCAGTCTAAGCTGGCCCTGCTCAGATTGGGAAGTTTGTCCATAAACTTCCAGAGATTCTCCCAAAATTATGATTCTACAGTAAGATCAAATCTCCACTTGGTATTTTTCATTTTAAAATTTTCTGCTGTCTGAAAATAGTGCTGAATATACATCAAAGATCTTCAGTGCTCAACTGAACGTCTTCACTTTGAAGCTGGCCAGACTCAATGCAACAAACTGGACTAAATACACTCCAGAAATCCCATCTCACCAAACATTTTCTATAGCAGTATGAAATATTTCACTTCTGTGTCTTCAAACTTAAGTATGAAATAAGAGTTTTAAATGGGCAAACTCACCTTTTTAATACTTTTTTTTTTTTTCCCCATTTGATTACTGATATTTTTGAGGCATAAAAACATTATGCAAAACAACTGTCCCAGGTTGAACTAATGGCCAGTTAGCTGCTTTTTCTCTAGCAACCACTGGGAAGAGCAGAAGACCCCATAAGCACATGCTGACAATTTCCTAGATCATAGAATCATAGAATCACCAAGGTTGGAAAAGACCTAAAAGATCACCCAGTCCAACCGTTCACCTATTCCCAATAGCTCCCACTAAACCATGTCCCTCAACACAACATCCAGTCTTTCCTTGAACACCCCCAGGGTCGGTGATTCCACCACCTCCCTGGGCATCCATTCCAGTGCCTGACCACCCTTGACCACCTAGATAGTGCTCCAGAGATTCGGGGACTCCCTGCCCTAAAGATAATAGGAGTGTTCTCTACCCTTCAGTCAGCTTTTCTTCCATCACATTGCCTCACGGAACACACATGCTTCTAGCCAATGACTGCATTCATGACTTAAGCTCCCTGTCCTTCACAACTTCAAGAAATAAAAATTAAAAAATAAAAAAAGAGCATACTGGGTTGATTTTTAAATATACTAAATGACTCAATATAAACTGAAAGTTCTAAAACAAAAAATAATTCTTCTTCATATCGAGTCACGTACTGAATTAGTACTAAAGAAGTATAAGACCATATTCCCTCCAGTTGCTGTGTCATTTACACTCTTCAAAAATCCCCTTCTAAAAACCTGCTGTTGGACTTTCTCTCATTAATCAAGCTAAATAACTCCCTGAAAGCCTTTGGTAAAGCAGACACTAGATTACATTAATTAATCATTCAAATTTTTTTCCTATTTTTCCTCTGCTGCCACAGGCAACCCTGGCTCTTCAAAGATAACTACAATACAAGAACAATAACTACAGTTCGTAAGGGCAGCAAGAGGGTACATCACGTGAAAATCTGAGCCGATTTATTTGGATCACTCATCCTACCCATTATGTTGCTCTAAGCAAAGTTGAAAAACTCCTCTGTTCTGACTTCATTTTCACCAAACAATAAGAAATCAGGGAACTGGGGGAGGGAGTGCAGAAATACATTCTCTAAGGAACGCCTCTCTTGAATACATATGAAGAGAAGATACACTTATTGACCTGCACGTACCAAATGAAGGTGACAGCACATGAGGACTCCTCTTCTACAAAAAGAAATTGGCTTTTCATTGTACACTTTGTCAAAGATTGGCTGCAGCTACCAACAGCAGCTCAGCAAGCTCAATATGCAGTGACATCCCAGTGCTTCCCAGAACTCATCCTTCTGCATCTGTGCTTTTTCCTCCAAATTCTATTTGGACTTCTAAGTAATCTGTTTGATAGGTAAATATCCTTCCCTGCTATATTTCAAACCGAAACATAGCAAAAACAAAGAATACACATTAACGTTTTCTAAATAATTGTTAATCAACATAGAATTTTAATCTAATGCTGTTCATCAACACACAATGACCCTAAAAACCCTCTTGATAATATTAGCATTTAACTGTTTTAGAGTTACCTTCACGTATTTCAGTTCACAGTACTCAAGAACTGAAGATCTCAGTACAAGTAGCCAACAGCATTGATCCCTTTCATGTCTCCAAACGGCTACTTTTACGTTTTTGTTGCTCTTTTACATTTTAATATTAAAAAAATGAAAGTATGATCTGTTATTTATATACACTAAATATATTTTATATGCAGCCCAAGACAATCCCACTTCACTCATCACGACCCATGCAAGCCAGAAGGTTGGACACCCATGCATGGAAGAGCTGCAAAATTCAAATTTCTTGAAGCACTGCATATGTCACCACTCCAGACAAAGAGATGCTGACATCGCTGAACTTCATGCATTCAAAGCTCTGAAAACTTCAAGAGGATTTACCAATAGTTCATCTCAAAGGCTGAGGAGCAGAACACAGAATTCCGTCACCGAAAGGTGGATACGTGCAGTCTCAAAAATCAGTAGTGGGTGCAGTGATTTGTCTCATTTCAGTGCCTATTTTTTTTATCACATACACTTACATGTATTCATAAAAACGATAAAATACAACGTATAGAAGAGCTTCACTGTGAAACCCGCATTCTGCCCCTCTGGGTGAGAAAGAGAAGCCATCCCTCTGGAAGTTCATAACCTCCTCTTAATTCAGGCAAAGGCAAGAGTGATTCTTGCACATGATGCGTCAAAAATGCAGCATATCTTAGCATGTAAGGTCACTCAGCTGACAGGAACAGAAGCAGAAACTGCCTCCTAGGGAAACGACAAATGAGAAATCATGAAGAGTGAGAAAGACGGAGGAAAGCTTTAACTGAAGAGAATTTAAACAGGGCGTGCTGTACACACTAGATCCTAGACCACAGAATGCCCAGGTTTGGAAGGGACCTCAAGGATCATGAAGCCCCAACCCCCTGCCATACACAGGGCCACCAACCTCCATGTTTAATACCAGCCCAGACTGCCCAGGGCTCCATCCAACCTGGCCTTGAACACCTCCAGGGATGGATGGGGCATTCACAGCCTCTCTGGGCAGCTGTTCCAGCACCTCACCACTCTCATAGCAAAGAACTTCCCCCTAAATCTTCCCTCCCTCAACTTAAAACCATTTCTCCTTGTCCCACTCTCAGACTGTCTGGCATGTTTGTCTATTCAATTACTGCCAGTAGGGACCAAGAACTTTGCCCAGAGATATTTTGAAACACTCCCCCAACACACCCAGAAGTAACATGAAGCTTCTCCATCTTGGTAAACAGTTTATGAGCTAATAGTGCAGGAATATGGGGAGAGACTTTGTTCCCTGCAAGCCAAGGAAAGCCAGATCACGGAATCACAGAATTGTAGGGGTTGGAAGGGACCTCCTGAGATCATCGACTCCAACCGCCCTGCCAAAGCAGGTTCCCTACAGCAGGTCGCACAGGTCGGCATCCAGGCAGGTCTTGAACATCTCCAGAGAAGGAGACTCCACCACCTCCCTGGGCAGCCTGTTCCAGTGCTCCGTCACCTCACTGTAAAGAAGTTCTTGCGCAGATAAGCTATCAGAATCCAAAAGAAGTACAGCTGAATCCACATTTTCATGTGTGTTTCATAATAATAACAGTCAGCACCTCTTAGCTTCAATCCCAGAAGGATGCAGCCTGGAAGGATGACTGCAGGTCTGAGGTGTGAGTGTCTGTATGTAATAAATCCTTTATATCCAACACAACTTAGTAACCTTGTGGTCATGCATAAAATTACATCAGCTTCAAGTTGCAAATTGATTTAGACTCTACATAATTTTCCATCCAACTTGATACAGGAATAACAGAACAGCTTAGGTTGGAGCAGACCTTAAAGCCCACTCAATTCCAACCCCCTGCCATGGAGGTTAGGTGCCCCCCCCCCAGCTCAGGCTGCCCAGGGCTCCATCCAGCCTGGCACTTTCAGGGATGGGGCACCCACAACTCTCTGGGTAGCAGTATCAGGGCCTCACCATCCTCTAAGTAATGGCAATGGCCATTTAGCCAAGCACAAATCATATGCAGTAAGCCAGAAAACACACATCCACTGATTTGTGCACTAGGAAATATTTCAGCACACACATAGGGCATTCTTCTGCAACTTATAACACTATTAAGACTTTTCCTCAGTACACAAACTATAAGCGATGTTACATATCCTACTGTCTTCCAATCTCTTCTATCAATTTGCAATTCTTCTCAGCAATGTTTCTGGCCTGACTGTCCAGCCAGATCACCTGCATTTCAGAAAGTGATTGTAGCTACTGCTGCCTTCTTGCTGCTTCACATTTCTGGGCCATTCCTCCCCATTCCCAGAAAGTCTCAAGAAAAAAGAAAAAAAAAAAGACTTAAAAGACATTATCAAGAATAACACAAAAGGACAGTTGACATATAGGGGAAAATTCAGTATACAGCCAGAAGTTAAGTCACTTAGAATCAATCCTAGAGTCAGTAAGGTTGGAAAGACCTCTAAGATCCCCAAACCCAACCCCAGCTCACCCCCACCATGCCCACTGACCACATCAGTGCCACATCTCGGTGCTTCTTTAACACCTCCAGGGATGGTGACCGCACCACCTCCCTGGGCATCCTGTTCCCTCTCTACTTGTTAGGGCATCCCAGTACTGCAGAAAACAAGTGGATATGTGATTTTACAGTCTGCAGGTGAGCAGACTTCCATAGATGAGGCAGGAGATGCCATGAGCCACAAGGCACTGACCCCACCATCTCAGACTGAATAATTTCCAGTGAAACCGAGGCAGACTGAATCTCACTGTGAAATTGTTCATATGAGGGTGCAGTTATCCATCTTAATACAAAAAAAATCAAGCGTGGAGGAAAAAAAATTAACGTTAGTGCCAGAAAATACTCAGAAGTCAATCTTTTTCATGAACACAGGACAAAGTCATGAAGGAAAGGAACAGGAATGCTCTAAGATACTCCAGGAGGAGTGATAGGCAAAGATTTATAATTAATCAGCAACAGGAATGCAGCACTGTTTTACAAGGCAATAAGCCAGCTCCATTCCCTAAGGTAAAGCCGAGGAGAATAAAGGCTAAGCAGTTTATTCAAACAAGGCAACTGGATTATTGCCCCATAAAACAGCATGGTACTGTGATTATTACCTTTGTGTTACATGCCTTTTTAAAAGCTTTTTTCCCTGTAAATGTTTAAAACGTAACAAGCAAAAAGATCAGGAGCAGGGAAAGGATCCATTGGACACATTTAATAATAACAATAAACACATTTAATGTTTTAACTTCCTGAAAACGTATTAAGTGAAGAATATAAGAGAAACAGTTTTGATTGGGGTTATTGCAATCAGCAGCAGTAAATCCTGTTAATAAAGAGCATACAAGCATTGTATGCCTCTCCTCTAGTTCACACATGTTGTTCCTTCTCCCTTTTCACAATCTCCTGAATGCACAGGCTGTATTTCTCTATCTAGACTTGACAGCGCATTTCACATAAGACTCCAAACACCATACTTGGCAGAACCTAAAATAGGGTAAAGCCTCAAATATCTCCCAGAACTATATTAGGAATGGTTCACGAAGCTTTAAAGCACATCCACACTATTAACCCTCTTCACCTCCTGAAGTAGGCAGAGCCCCAGGCTGTTTGGGGCTGGGGACACCTCTTGGTTCCTCCGTTGTCCCCTGCCCCAATAGGGCCACCAGAGCAGCGCATCCAGCACCAGGCCAGCAGCTGTAGGAGTTCCCCACATGGCAGACCTCACTGCTCTCGGCTCCCTTTGCCAAGGATGGACCGACTTCATCTTCATTCATCACCCTGACTTCAGTCATAACAGCACTAAGTAATTACGATTCACTAAATAACATGATCAAAAGAAAATTCAACAGATTCCCAAGTCGTGTTTCCAATATCGTATTTAGATGCTCCACAGCCGTCTCGTAAGTCTCACATCTATTCAAGCTATTCAATTAAAAAGAAAATAACAAGTGAAACTTGAACAAATATTTCATCTCCAAATACTTCCCTTTTTTCCTTTTCAGAAATTGTGCAGTTCCTCTAATAAAAAAAAAAAAAAATCTTTACAAAGAGAAAGAGCCAAAACAAATATGATTTCAACTGATGTTGTTTTGAAAACATTAAATGGAATCCCACTGGGAAATTAAATGGAAATGTCATCGCTAATAATGGGAGAGAATGATTCATAGACAGAATCTAAGGTTTTTAAATAAGTTACCTCCATAATTAGAGGAGCCTGATGTTTGAAAGGACCAGTTTCTTACACCTTCCAACAAAATCAGTGCCTAAATACAGATTCAGAAATCCAGTTTCAAGCTTGAAAAATTGGGCTACGCTGCTATGGCTCAAAACTTGCCGGGTTCCCACTGCTTCATGCTCCACTTTTCAGAATAAATTGCTGTCACCAGCAGAAAAATTACAGCTTGATTTCAAAATATTTGAACTACATCAAATATCTGCAATCATCCTTACATCAGCTTAAATATAAGCTGTCCATTTGAGAATGCCACGACTTACAAATCAGCAATCAGTTGACAAAAAAGAAAAAAACCAACTAGATACAGAACTACAGAGGCTGTGTTATTTTATATAAAGCTGACTGTATATAAAATTGCTATGCAGTGCTCTTAGCTTGCTAGTAAGAATAATTACAGGATACTGCAGGCAGCCTCCTCACAGAACTGCAGCAGTTGGAAGGGATCTCAAGTGATCATCGAGTCTAACTCCCTGCTAAAGCAGTTCCCTACAGTAGGTCACAGAGGTCAGCATCCAGATGGGTCTTGAATATCTCCATAGGAGAAGACTCCACCACCTCTCTGGGCCAGTGCACTGTCACCCTTGCTGTAATGAAGTTCCTCTGCATGTTAGTAAGGAATGTTCAAGTCTCAGGCCATTGCTCCTTGTTCTATTGCTGCACACCACCAGGAAGAGCCTGGCCTCATCCACTTGCCTCCCACCTCCCTTCAGATACTTATCCACATTGACCAGATCCCCCCTCAGTCTTCTTTTCCCAAGGCAAAACAGACCCAGGTTATTCAGCCTTTCCTCAGATGGGAGATGCTCTTTATCATCTTTGTGGTCCTCTTCTGAGTTCCTTCTAGAAGATCCCTTTCTTTTTTGAACTGGAGAGCCCAGAACTGGACGCAGCAGTCTAACTGTGGCCACATTGACATTAAAGTCATCATGCTGTTACCATAGAGTTCCTGAACCTTTCTTGGATGCTAATATCACTCAGAGTGTTCCCAAATTACCATGCCCAATCCAGCAGTTGCAGGCTGTCATAAGCACTCTGCAGGGGTGCCATAAAATCCTATTTTTCTCAGTTGTATCATCAACTTTGCACCTTTAATGAAGACATTTGTGGTTGCTGTCTGACTGCTCACTGGAATCACAAAGGCAAGGAAAAAAAAAGGCAAAAAGTACTTTTGATGTCATTTGAGCACTTAATGAGGAACAAAGGATTAGGATGTTGAAAATGCACCGGGGGCTGCAGAAGGTGGTGATAACCTCTCCAGACATGTTAAACTTCTGCACTTTCTCTTCAGTGAGTTGAGGACTGCTGCAGGTTCTCTTTGGGGTGCAGAAAACTCTGACTGCACCAATAGGAGTGGGTACTTGAATGCTGAGCATTATTCAGTGTCCTCTTCCCTGGGACATTCAGCAGGAATAAGAGCCCAGGGTCTATCTGCAGTGTAACAATAGAAGATAAATTCTCAATCAAATGGAAAGGAGAAAGAAAAATTGACTTGGCACTATTGAACAAAGGTATACTGACTTTCATTTCATATACGAAAAGGACAAGAGAGAACAGGAGAAATACATTTTGTTTTCTCATTTAAAAAAGTAAATGAGAGTGAGAAAACAGAGCAAAGGTTTGCATGGAAAAAGCAGGCCTTAAAGAGAAGAGACTGAGAGTCTCTGCCAGTTCCTGCAGGGATCCATATTTTATGCATGTATTCCATTAATGGTATTCCCGCTAATGGACTGATTCTCATCAGTCAAAGATCCATTAGTAGGAATGTATGTGTAAAACATATTCCCAAAGAAGGGAGATGGATGAATCCAATGTCAGTGCATGGGTGCTGAGTGCTTTGTCTCTGCTGACCCACATGTCCACCCACGTGTTAATGCCCACTGTGTTAAGGGTTTCCATGTGAGCCAACTGGGAACACAATCGTTGCATTCCTGCAAAGTGCCCTCCATCAGGATGCAGCATTCACCAACCCTGAGCAGTCACCACTTCTTTGGGTCATTTTCTTTCTCTCTCATCTTTTGTGTGTTCTACAGATTAGCAGGTTTGAAGGTTCTCGAGAAAAAAGAAAAAGAAAAAAGGTCCATCAGCTTTTCTTTACCTGTTGTCACCTCTAAGCGAGGTTGTCCAACCTCACTTTAAATACTAGTCAAGATGCATGCTCCAAAACCCTTGAGATCATCCATGAGCACAAAGATCCCTTCCAACCCAAGCTCCTCCATGACTCCATGATTTCTTCTTTAGAATACTTCCTCTAGTATCTAACCTGAATCTCTTTTGCCACAGTTTAAGCACCTTATGCCTTATTTTAGTCACCTTGTACGTGCAAAATAAATTATTACCTTCTGATTTAAGCAGCGTTTCACAGAACAGAACAGCATTACCACATTCTCCTTCAATTGTCTATTCCTTAGGCTATGCAACTCAAATTTGCTTTCTGATTACACTTCCTAGATCTCTAGTCACAACCATTGCTGTCCACTAGACTATTTCCAGTTCAACTTGGAATGTCAAAAACCACAATGTGCACTGCTCCAAATCGTGCCCTACCACTGGCAGGGCACAGGAAAGGCAGAGTCAGTGGTCTGAAGAATCTGCTCACCTACTCCTATAGAGCCTCTCCTGCTGTGTCTCCCATGTGATATAGCAACCTGAAGGCATCACCCAAGGGCATGCCCACAAAGGGCTAGATGTAATTATGTGCCTACAAAACATTATGCATCTGCTAACACTTACCTGGTCCAAGTTGGGAAAGCTGAAGAAAAGCCTTGATTTACAAACTCATTGCTTATGAGCACCTCAGTCATCATTCAGCGCTTCTGCAGGCAAATTAATGAGGAGATGCCACATTTTGCCAGCAACTATTCCACCTGAGGCTGCAACAGCATTGTATCATGTAATGAATGAATTTGCTCAGAAGTGCCTACCTCTGCCTGCTGACTACGAAGGAAAATGAGAGTAATGAGTCCTACATACCTACACTGTAGATATTGATCCTAGCCCAATTCTCTCAGGAGAGTCTGAAGAGACTATTTCAAGTTAAAGTCTCTCTGAACAGCAGCCAAGACCGCAAGAGAAAACAAATTCTAGAAGTTGTTAACTATGTGCCCATAAAAATATTCTCCCTTTTCATCAAAATGCATTGTGCAGACCAACTGCATCGCTCTCACCATTGTTGTCTAAGTTATAAAAGGTTGAGGAGAACTGGCAAGATAGTTGTGCATTTACATTAACATAAGCACATCAAATATTCATTACAGCAGAGCACTCATTATGTCAGCATCTGAATTAAATAACAAGAATAATGTTTTCCAGCTACAAAAGTAAGTAGCACAATAGCTTCCCGTAACGCAACAATTTCATACAAGAGCCAATGTGACAGTATTGCAGGGAATCATATTGCTTTCTCTCCCAGAACTTGTTCATTCACTGCAAATACAGCAGTTTTTAACATTGCCCTTTCAGACGAATTTGTACAGAGAAAGTGTTATTACAGCATATAAGAAATTATATTGTACAGAATCTATATGAAAGGAAAAGCTTTATAGTGGGAAAATACCTTTTTACAATAGAAAAATGTATATCTTGAATTCAAAATTAAACTAATGCTACAGGTTACGTTTTAACCATAGTTTAAAAAAGTAGACATCGCATAAACTCTTTATAAAAGTTACTACTTAGGGTGCACAAAAATAGAAAACAATAATATAGTAGCATAAGAACAAAACATTTCAAATTCCTCAACTGTATCACACAACTGTGCAAAACTGATCTTAATAGAAAGGCATATATAAGTAATTTCATGTCATCTACGGACCATAAACCTTCTATCTTCAGGTTGAAGTGGCTCACTCCCTGCTTTCTACTAAGTGCCTACGTCTCAATTCCTTGGCTGGTGCCACAGATGGATGTGCCACAAGGAAACATGGGACAACCCTCACAACATTTTTGCTCAGTGGAAGAATCATAGAATGGCTTGGTTAAAATGGACCCCAAAAGTCCCTAATTGCAACCCCTGCCAAAGGTTGGGTGTTCTCTACCAGCTCAGGATGCTCGGGGCTCATCCAGCCTGGCCTTGAGCACCTCCAAGGATGGGGCACCCACAGTTTCTATGGGCAGCCTGTGCCAAAGCCTCACCACTCTCTCAGCAAAAGATTTCCACTTAACATCTAAATGTATTCCTAATATCTAATGTAAATTCTTCCTTGTCATATTCCTATCAGATTGGGGGGAGAGGGGTCTGCATTGCACACAATCTGTAGGCTTCAGGTATAGGCAGCCCTCAACGAGGTCCCCCCAGAATCTTCCCTTCTCCAGGCTGAACCAGCCCAACTCCCTCAACCTTTCTTCTCCAGAGAGGTGCTCCATCTTTTGAATACTCTTGAGGCCCACCTCTGGCCCCCACTCTAATAATTCCACATCCTTCCTGCACTAGGGCCCAAGGCCCGGACACAATACACCAGAACAAGCCTCATGAAGGCAGATTTTGGGGGGGGGGGGGGGGGGGGAAACTGGACAACCTGCCACCCCTCTACTGAGTGATGCTGTTGGCCATTTGGGCTGCTCTCCATGAGTTTTTCTCCCAGCCTGCACGTGTGGGATTGCCCCGACCCAAGGGTAACACCATGCACTTGGCCCCGATGAACAAAGTGATAGAAGTGCTGTCCATTTTTAACTGCAGAAATAAGCCACGTTAACTGCCATTGCAAAGAACAAAGCACTTGCTCTGATGTTCATAACCAAGGGTCTGGCAGCTGTTTTGATCTCACTTCGAACCGCGTACAGCCAACAAAGAGTTCTGGAGAGGCTTTGTGCAAGGTGGTATCGATCTTTGCATAAAACAACCGAAAGAAAGAACCAAGAACACCTGCTACCTCTTCTCCACCTCCCACACTGCAGATAGATGGCTTTATCCACAGCTCTGGGGAAAGAGAAAGGTTGCTCACGTAAAGATGAAGCATAAATACTATTTTAAGGCTTGCTAAGTAAATGAGAAATTTTTCTTCTCTGAAATCCATTGTTTTCACACCAATGGAGTTTAGAATGCAGTGCTCTCAAGGAAAATAACTCAAGAATTCATAAGCAGGGAGGCAGCAATGCAATGCTTTCCAGCTAGGAACAGGACACAACACAAACTATGGGAAGACAAGCTGTGAGCTCTATGCTGCCCCAGTACAAATGGTGAAGCTTCCTAAAAACAAGTCTTCAGTACTTAATGGAAAAGAAGTTTGCACTGCCTGGTTCAGTACAAAACTGTCCATCCTATCATGTTCAATTCCAAGTATTTCTGTCAATACAGTAGAAGCAAATCACAAAGGTTTTTCCAAATATGCATCTCTTGAACATACGTATCTTCTGCTGGTGTCCTCTCCATCTTTGCAAATATTTTACTCTGGCCTAGAACCCAAGTCCCCAAAATCACTGTCTGTGGGAAATAAGGAGTACAGTGATACATGTCAGACTTCTATGTAGAACGACCCTGGAGAATTCTTTGTTTGTAGTTGGTATATTTTACATGAACAAGCAAATTAGACCTCATTCCTATTCCTGTTTGTGGGATGGGAAAAACCACAGCTGTGAGGCATCCAAAAGAAAACCCACATAGAAGTCTTCCATGTAGTATAAACTCACTCCCACTGTACATTTGGTGCTGTACAATCAATACAAATGGAAATCTGCCCACGTGGAACGCAAAAGCTTGCATTTCACAGATGGAAAAGCTGGAATTAAACCCTTGTCACATGCCAGGAAATCAGCAAATGTGTTGTCTACAGGCACAGTCAAGGAAATGCTCCATTTTTTAATGCAATCTCATAGATCGATGTCTTCTGTATGCCTCTTCTCTCATTATTCTAATACTAATTTATATAGAATCATAGAATCACCAAGGTTGGAAATGGCCTCAAAGCTCATCCAGTCCAACCGTTCACCTATTCCCAATAGCTCCCACTAAACCATGTCCCTCAACACAACATCCAGCCTTTCCTTGAACACCCCCAGGGTCGGTGATTCCACCACCTCCCTGGGCATCCATTGCAGTGCCTGACCACCCTTTCCGAAAGGTCAAATCAACCTCAGATTAACATCCTACCATAGAATAGCCCGAGTTGGAAGGGACTCATAAAGACTGTTGAGTCCAATTCCTTACTTGCTAATATGGAAGCCTGATCTTCCACATCTGGTCAGAGAAGCATCACATATACTGCTCCAGGTCTCACATCTCAGCATAAATACAGAATTCTGTACCCTATTGTGGAGATGCTCTACAGTATAGCATAGAGAATAACTACTGATTAACACAAATCCCATCCACCCTTCCATGCCACATGCCACCCACACTACACTTCTTGAAGAAGTGCATCCTGAAACACTTCAAAAAAAAAAAAGCCAGGGAACCAATTTCCTCTCTGAACTGCTTGTGAGGGACCTGCTCTGTCTTATCTTTACATAAGGAAAAACTCAGATGCTTCAGCATATTAAATCAGGAGTTTGTGTGGCAGTCTGTGTGGCAGCTACATGTCTTGACATCAGTTTAGTGAAGTCAAAACCAATCACTCTTCAGAACTTCCAGTTTCCTTTCAAACTCGGTAAGCGCATTCTCTACGTATTGAAGGAGTCCCTCTGTTGGCAATCTGACTTCATCCTGAATTGTGGAGCTCCTCGGAAGCATCTTCCTGAAGTGTCCGTGAAAAGAGTGAAACCCCCACAGGTGTTCCATCCAATCTTTGAAACAAAGAATAATCATGTTCCAGAGTCATGATATTCTCCGATTTCTCTCCCATCGATACGGTCCATTAGCAAGTTGTTAGAGAACCAGGCCAACAGTCAGTGTCTCATACATGCTTTATACTTTTTGATTTTGAAAACTAGTATTTGATACTCCAGAGTTTTCTGTTTCAGACAAAGCAAGGCTTTTATACAGGCTGAAAAGGTCAGCAGGAATAAGAGTTTAGGAGAAACGATGACAGTCTTCTGTGCCAACCAGATAATTTCCCTAGGCAAATCATCAGTTATATTGATTAGAAACGGTCACAGAATAAGGACAGATCGTTCTCCTGAACATTCTGTTGGCTTCTGATCTAGGTCATAAATTGCACTAAGTGCATTTCCTGTGGTACCCACAGAAGTATCCTCTGTCCTGGCTGAATCAAGAATACTTTGGGAAAATCAGAGTACAGCACTGTTCTACAGGTGTTGTGCTTTTCAAACATAGTTCTGCAGGTTCCTGTGCTATTGGCCAGAAAGACACTAATTCACACACACATTAAGGTACGTTTCCAGACCTATTTCCTTTCTGTGCTCTCATGTACTACACCCCTATTACCCTGCAACCACAAACACCTCTGGATGGTGCAAAGAACAACTTCAGAATAAAGCAGTCCTAACATAAGCACAGTGAATTCAAATACCAGTCATTGAACTGCTGGGATTTTTGAAGTCCAAAAATCAACTCTTCATGGGGAGATACATAAAGGATGCCTCAGACCCCATGAATCTTCTCTGAGACCCTCACTGAGAAAGGGATTCTTTCTTTAAACAGATGTGTTCAGGTGCTGATTGTTGAAAAGGAAAGAGGGATGAATGGAGACAGAGGGGAATTAGCTGAACCAACTGCCATAAAATATATCAGTTATCTTGAAACTGAAAATAGCAGGGGTTAGAAGAAAAAAAAAAAAAGATGTGTTGAATAGAGAAAGAAAAAAGAACCAAAAGATATGCAAATGAATGCACTGCTTTGAACAAAAGTGCTAAGGCTGATGTTAGGATGCCAGAATGTATGACTAAGAGGACACACCACAAGGGATCCTGATCCTATACTCATGAATTATCTTGTCATTACTCATGAGGCAGATTAGGTTATTTGTAGGGCCATGTTCCTTTGTATTGCATAAACTGACTCTGAGAATCAAATACTTTGTAATAAAAAAGAATCTCTAAAAAACATCTCTAGTTTTTAGTCATAAAATGAAGAAGAAAGCAATTCCAAATGCTCAGTATCATTTCATGCACTCTGAAGCATTTCAGCTGGCTTAAGCCATAGCTCCAAAGTTCTCCAGTATGCCCTGGGCCATACCTGTCAGCTTCATGAAGACCTCCCAAAGAGCCTAGGATGTCTAAAAGCACGAGGTACTGCTGTTAGGCTCCTGAACTCATGTTCATGGAGTTTACAAACTATTTCCCTTAAAAGCTCTTTTCACATCCATCATTACAGAGATAAGAATAAAAACAGCACTGATATAAACTTCTGGCAAGCTGCTATCTTACTTTGTGAAGAGGAAATTCACAGACTCTCCTTGAAAAAGAGTTTTATCATTTCTCTTTGCACTGCCACCTTGATACCTGTAACACCAAATGCTACCAACATATTGGGAAATAAGGTTGTACACATATTACAGAAAGAGGTCACGACCTGAATAGCTCCTTCAGCCTCTAGAAGAGCTTTAAACACAGCCCTACTTTACATACGTAACCACACTTGGACTTACCCACAGGACTACATTAAATAAGCAGGACCCACAGACTTTAGAAGACAGCCTGAAATGCCAAGGGAGGAAGCTCACCAAATGCTTCTCAAAAGAAGCTATTTTGTGCCTGAATTTAACACCACTAAGACAATCAAATACTAACAAAAGAAAACCAAGTTTTTAAAAATGGACCTGGGATAGAGGAGAAACGGCCATGAACATGAAGTATCCCATTCATGTACACTTGGGAAGACAAAAAACTACAACAACAAATTAATCCATTTCAAGATATTTAGGAAAATATAAGCAGCATTAATAAACATCTTCAAACATATTTTTCACACTTACTAAAAAAAAAAAAAAATGCTAAAAAGAAGGGAATGGCTCTTTTTATCTTCCTTTCAAGGGTGTATCTCAACCTCAGCAGACATCAGAGTTTGCAGTGTAAAGGCAGCAGTACTGTCATATTAGGAGATTAGGAGATATCCACACTGCAAAAATTTGACATATCAATCTATAGCTAAAGGAAAGCCAATTGATCTCTAAGTATCACTCATAGTCTCCCTTTAATAGATCAGGTTTTGCCCTGGCATAGCAGGAAGTCCCTCTCCTGTATCAAACACTCAACAAGATTTAAGCCTTTTTATGTCTTCACAAGGTTTTAAATCAAAGCAGAACCAGAAAGGAAAAGTTAACCTTACTTACAGTAAGAGAAAAAGAATCTAATTAAAAGAAATCATAGCCTTGCAGGAAACAGGGCGAGTTCTGCTTGGCCTTGGCCAACTTACAAGAAGGACTGGGTGACTTAGCAAAGCTGAACAAGTGAATTTCTTTCAAGATCTCTAATTCCCCTGCAATGGAAAGGGCATCCAAACTGGGTCCACATTTAAAACCCAATATCTCCATTACTTTCAAGAGAAAATGCACAGTGGACAATTCATTTTCATTTTATTCTCCTAGCTGCAACAAACGGCAACTCCATGGACATAAGAGAACACAGTACACCCTAGAAAAAGCAAAGACCACCACAGCTTTCAGCTACAGTGGGTGAAGAGGCCCTGTTTGCATCTCCTTTGATGCAGACATTTTACAGTTCCATAGCATCAGCTGAATATGGAAAAAGTGCTATAACAACTTCTAAAAATGGGCACAGACCAAAGATAATTCAGCCAGAGGAAAACAACCAGCAAAACATCGATGTCTACAACTGGCAAGGAGAAAAGCTTCCATCATCTCCACAGTCTGGAGATGATTTCTACAAGATTATCAGGATCAATCAAGCCTTCAACTGTTGTGGATTATGACGCATCCATACAACCAACGTGAGAAGAACAGACAAAAAAAATTACAATGCTAAGAATTAGTACTTCAGTCTCCTCATTTATTGTCCTTGTTTCTTCTATTCTTAACCTTGAAACTGGGTATGCAAAATAATGCATTGTGGGGGAGCAAACAGCTGTATAATTGCTGACACGTAAATGGAAGGCTTGAAATAAAGTAAGCTGCCTTGTTAAGTATTTGTCTTCACTGAAAGTTAAACATCTGTACTTTAGTAAGAACTACTTGCCTAACGTTGCTCTCCTGGTCAGTAAAGTCACATTACCTATTTGACAGCTTTCTGTATCACCTAGAGCTGATTTCTTCCCATTGGGTGTAACAGGGACTTAACTCACATGTTTATTTAACAACTACATGGGGCAAAAGATTTTTTTCACTAAAAATATCCGTTGTGGAGATAAAGCCTGTAGGCCTATACCTTCAGCTGAATAAAGGAGTGGGATTCTACCAAAGTTGATACTGCTACACTAGTTTGGATCTTAAGAGCATACATAGCTCATGCACATGCAGTGCTGGACAAATTTAATTAAAATGAAAAAACTATTTCTTTCCATTAACTATAAATTTATATTTAGTTATAGTCAGGTATAGATGATAAGAAAAAAAGAGAAAACCACAGCCTTCTTGGTGTTTCTCACATAGTCTTCCATCTTGGACACTCATAGACTTCCATATAAAATATGAGGAATGCACTCCTGGCTTTATCTACATGGCTGTGGACTAAGTGAGATCTGAAGGAAGACATGCTATGGACACACGTGGTATTTAAAATGGGGACTCTTGGCCACAAAGAGAGAAAACATCTTGTTATGTACTATAGTACCAAATAAGCAATTATTCAGGAGTAACAGTAAGTGGAAAGAATCCTAAAATGCACACAGCTCTGGTCAAGAATACTGGGCGTAGAATGCAAGAGCACCGCATCAATAGCAGAATTTGGAGTCCTACCAAATGTTGAGGCAGTCCTCACCATTCTCCATGGACCCAGGCATTGCCGCACATGTGCATGTACTTTAACATTTGCATTGTTCCCCTACAGCCATATTTAGGGAAGATCTGGAGTCACATTGGGCAACTGCCCCCCTTCCCTGTCCTATAAACACACGGGTTCACAGCAAGCGCTCAATTAAAGCCCCTTACAAATGTATCCAGTGTGTCAAAAATAGGTGACAAATATACACAAGAACTACAGTCCCATAGATGGGAATTTTGTTTGAAACTAGTAAAAACATCAGTAAACTTTGATTTGTGTATATCAATAATACTTAAGGCAGATCAGATACAGGCCCTTATTAGATGCAGGCCCCTTACAGCATCAAGCACAATGCTGCCGTGTGAAATAATACCATGCCTTCATAATTCAAGAGGAATCAAATTAAACCCTACACCTTCACACTTAAACGTCACCTTATTTTAATTTCTTTTTAATTTCTTACTTTTAATTTTAATTTTTCATTTTAATTCCTAACTTTTGTACTTCTAGCTGTACAACTCATTACTAAATATTTATTAATGAATCATTAAGAATTCGTCAAGTTACGAAGCTTAACCAATAATTAAGGATCATA
The DNA here is from genome assembly GCF_019238085.1 of Lagopus leucura. Taxonomy (NCBI): domain Eukaryota; kingdom Metazoa; phylum Chordata; class Aves; order Galliformes; family Phasianidae; genus Lagopus; species Lagopus leucura. The sequence continues at coordinate 4,360,136 of NW_024962287.1, forward strand.
AATGAACAGTGATAATGAGTAAGCTAATTAAATATTCAGAAAACTCCAAGTTAAGATCGCTCCTAAGACACACAAATATGACAAATCACATCAAATCTCACTCGCAAAGTAAATTTTCATGCAGTCAACACTCTAAAACCAACAATGTGACTGTAATTCAGATTGCATCTGTCAGATAGTAATATTTCACCAAAATAATATTTACATGTACTTTTTAAAAGGAAAGGGTTCAGCAGATAGAAAAAAAATACTTCCCTCGTTACGTAGGCCAAAAGAAATACAGAGGATTTACTCACTACACGTTTCGAAGATAAATACCTTCAAAATCATAGTATGCTTTCAAAATAGCTTCAGTGTCAGTGCACATTCAAGTACTCACACAAATATCGTTTTAAACGCACTGCAAGGACCCACATGTTGTTCAGGTTAAAAACCTGAGAAATGACTTAAGAAATGTATACAAGTACAGGAGACAAATACGGTTCTTCTAATAGTCAGACTTTTCCCACTTAGCAGCACTGTGATGTTTTCTATTGTTTCCTGACTTTTAATAAGGACATCTATCACAGTTGTTTTCCTCAAATGTAGTTGCTCTGAGCACTTTATGTAGTCTTGAAGCATGTGCTATGTCTAAAAGATATATATACATAGAAAATTTATTTCAGAGTAGGTACACAGACCAACTTACTGTATTATGCTGAGTGCAGACTTGCACCCGTTGCAGCTCCACTTTGCCCATCACATCACACGTTAATGTTGTACAGGAATGGACAACACGCAATCTAGTCCCACAGAAAGCAAACCTGAACTCTCACCAACTGCAAAATTAATTTGCATCTATACTGGGATACCCAGCTTAGCAATTATCTGTGGAACACAACTTTTAAACCATTTAGAAAGACACGATTGATATTTTTGTAAGCCAAACAGGTCACTTAATTGAGACACTTTCTTCAAAACCTCACTAACAAACCATTCCGAAAGGCTTCAGTAAATCGCATGGTAATCACAACAGCAGCTTAACCACTATTTATAACTAGAGTATATAACTGGAGTATCTCTCACAAGGCTCACTGATGTAGGAAAAATCTGACACATCCTGTTATAAAACCAATTTAATATTAAGGAAGCCAAGTTCCTTCCCATAATCAGAAAGGCCAGTTATTTCTAGTAGCCTAGTAATCAGAACCCCACGATGTGCAGTTAAAAGGAAAACACATCTGTTAACATGCTTTTCAGTCACGTTGTTTCTTACTTCCCCTGAGCACAGAAGAATCAAGGAAACGTGTGATTTCTGACATGCTGCATAAGTACATCTCACAGGCTGAACAATCTAATTCTTTAAGGATAGCGTGTTACTTACTATAAGTGAAGACGATCCATAACAAGCTATGCCTTACAGTTACTCTGAAATAACAGCGCTGACTGTCAGAGCAGGAGGAGTATAATCCAACCACATCCAGGCCTAATAGGCAGGATACCAGCATTTGTTCCTAGGAAATCAGAAATAAGGTACCTGTCTCACTGACAATCCAGGCACCCTTGGAGAAAACCAACAATGGATTTTCAGGTCCTTAATTTTATTGAAATCAAAAGACATCCACGCTTCAGTCGCCACAGATCTTTTTAATCCACGTATGGAAAAAAAAAAAAAAAAAAAAGCAAGCAGATTTTTCCACAATTTACAGCAAACAAGTACTGTTACTACAAACTGGAGTTCCTATATCCAGCATCATCAGTTCAAACCCAGCTCCGTCATCTCCGAACATCCCTCCCTTGGCAAAAGTCAATATTCCCCCACCTCTGATTTCCTCCAGCAGAGGAAAATGCGGCAGTTTCACACGCTGTCTCCTAAGACTCATTGGAAGAGATATCTGAGAGCAGTAACAAAACAGCCAGGCTCTCATTTCTTTTACAGCCCTTCAGGCACAGTCTGGGCGTCTTCTTACCCTGCTGGTCTTCACTGCTGGCACTGATAGCTGTGAGATGGAGCTGGGGCAGCACGGAGCAGCAAAACAAACAGCACTGCTTTAAGCACATACTCACTTTCGCATGAAGACGTCCCAACTTTCTCTCTACTCTTACTCCAGCGCCGAGTCAGATGGAAGCTTTAAGGACGTTCCGTTAAAAGTTGCATCTGCAGCACGTATGAGAGAAACGTTGAAATTCCCATTCTGAACACGTTCCGGCAGAGGTCAGATTTGGTTTTAAAGCACATTTGTGTCGACAAAAACTTTTTTTGTTACCGCAAAAAGGAAAAAAAACAAAACAAAACAAATTCTCCCTCTAGATTTCGGCATTGCCTCTGTATTCTTCCAAGTTACTTGGCTCCCTTACAGTTTACTCAGACACGCACACCAAAAAAAGAAAAAAAAAAAAAAAAAAAAAATCAAATATCGTATTTCACACATGTAATCAGATATTGTAGAGGCTTCATTAAAGAAGTCTTATTTCTCTCACCACTGCCAACCGAGCATCATTTTACGTGCCACCACTTTCGGACAACCCAAGAGACTTAAAAAGCCAGCTAAGTTTGAAAACCAAAAAAAAAAAAAAAAAAGTTGTGAGTTTCTCTGTACCCCAGGACGGTTTTCTTTCCTGAAGCTCAAGCCGAGGAAGCAGACAAAAGAAGCTGATTTGACTGCGCCGTGCCAAGTCTTGCCTTTTTTTTCTTCCCTCGGCTCGCTCGCTCCCGCGCTCGCTCGCTCCCCGCATGGCAAGCTTCCCAAGCAGTCTTGGCGGAGCTCCAGCCTGTGCCAGGCTGTCGGAGTCCTTGTTTCCAAAAGATGCTCTTTGCAAATCAATTAATAGATTTAAAAACAGGAAGCTGCGGGTCAGGAACCAAATCTTGGCACCAACAGCCGTTGCCTCTGCCAAATCGGCTTATAGATCGCGTGGTTTCCTACCTTTTATGAGGGATGTAAGGTTTTTGCTCCCTGATCGTGGAGCTCTGGAAGCCATTCAGTGCTCACAGCGATAAGAAATCTGTTCTCTAAAAATGTCCGCATGCGACGCAGGAACAACCTGCAGTAAATCAAAATTCTTGGGAAGGCGGCTGTACGGTAATTCTATTAAGTACCAAATACTCCTTAAAATAGTATGTTTTCTTTCTCTCTTCCGGAGAATCATGGGAAGGTGCCAGGAGTAGGAGATGTATAGATTTGAATTAAGATCACATTCCAAAGTCATGCACGTGTTTAACTTTCTAAACTCCAGTCTGAAAACCAACTGTTCTTGTAAATTCCAATTTATTAACAATCAGCTGAAAACTGATACTAAAGCTCACCCTACCCAGAAAACATTGCAAGTGCTTAGCAAATTGCCCACAGAATGGCTTGGGTTGGAAGGGACCTCAAGGATCACGAAGCTCCAACCCCCTGCCACACACAGGGCCGCCAACCTCCACATTTCATAGCAGCCCAGGCTGCCCAGGGCCCCATCCAACCTGGCCTTGAACACCTCCAGGGATGGACGGGGCATCCACAGCCTCTCTGGGCAGCTGTTCCACCACCTCACCACTCTCATGGTAAAGAGCTTTGGCATCTGCAGATGCCAATGATGTCACCATTTAATTCAAAAAGCACAAGTTCTGGTAGCATTCAAAAGAGGAACCGTTCAGCCGTAACCAACAGTTTTCATTCCAAAACTTCAGAACTGCATTCAGTATATTTGAAATGGCTAAAATGTATACATAGAGAATTATGGGGATAAACTTTCTTTATGTATAAGCTATTTGCCAAGGCAAAATGCCAAATTTTAAATATACACATTTACATTAATAAGCACAACAAATTACACAGAAAATACGCTATTTTCCTAACCATGCATGTTTTGTAAGTTTATGGATACTAGTGTTCTGTTTGTTAAGGGTTCAGGATGGAGTCCTTGCTGTTCTGAAGCTCTGTGTCATTCACGACCCAGCGATCCCCAGGGTCTGACTCAGGGCAAAAGCTTAGCTCAGAAGGGAGAAAAGCGTTCTGCCTCCAAACAAGTTAAATCAAAACAAGTATCTACTTAAAGCCTGGGGAAGAAAAAAAAAAGAAAAGAAAAACCACACTACCTTTCTAAGCAGAACAACATACAAGAGACTGTATGAAAAACATGAACATGAGCCAGCAGTGTGCTCTTGCAGTTCAGAAAGCAAATGGTGTCCTGGGCTCCATCAGCAGAGGGGTGGCCAGCAGGGATAGGGTTTGTCCCCCTCTACTCTGCCCTCATGAGGCCCCATCTGCTGTGCTGTGTTCAGGTCTGGAGCCCCCAGCACAAGAAAGACAGGAAGCTGTTGGAGAGGGTCCAGAGGAGCCACAGAGATGATCAGGGGACTGGAGCACAAATGTATTCCCCAGCAGCCAAGTGCTTTACAGAAAAGGACAGCCTTACTAATATGATGAAGAGCCTCATTTTATCTCTCAGTACACACTGCTTCAAACACAATGGATCTCATTTACAGCAATGACTACCCTCTTTCTGTCTTACAGCATGTTTTCAAATGTGTAGTTTACTGGAACTCTCCTAATTCTCTCTTATCTCTTAAATACTCTGCAATTACATTTCTGCTCCACACCACCAGCACTGCTTGCAACTTGAAAGGTGTTACTGAGCGTGGTGCATCTTCCTCCTCTCAGCTGTCAAAATCTTTTGACATAATCCTTCTTCCTTTCCACAAATAAGCTTCCAACCCAAATCAATCTAGTGTTCCAGCTAATCTAATAGATAAGAAACTACAAACATTCACCACAACTTGTATTTGGGAAACATTTTCAATTTCTCTGTAACTCGAATTTAAAGAAGTCATTCTCTTACTCCCGGTTATCCTCACATTTCTTTGATGCCATTCTCTTACAAAGCACAAAATACAGAGAAAGCCAAATTCACAGTATCACTGAATCGCCTGGATTGGAAGGGACCTCAAAGATTATTCAGTTCCAATTCCACTGCTATGATTTATTGGCCTGCCATCCTTACCAAGCACTTGATCAAGCTGCCAGGGCTCCATCTAACTTTCTTAATCTTTCTTTAGAAATATCCAATGCTTCATCTCTAGAGCAAACCTGGCCATCATCATGCTGTCAGGCTTATGACAGCAGAACAGCACACAGCTTGGATTTTTCTTTGAGCATGGCGATGTAGGTGGTAGGTCCATGCCTTTATTCTTTCACAATATCTTACCTAACCAATGAATATTTCATACCGTGAACTGGGGGAAAAAAAATATATATTTATCTGGGTCTTGGCCATCATTCAATTCAAATTATTTACTCTGTTCTCACCTTCTCTCATAGCAATTAGTTAATTTCAAGTTCTACTTCCAGAAGCCTCCTGATGTTCCCTTGGTCTGCATTTTCTCAAAATACCTTCACCCAAGCACTCTTCCACTCAAGTGCACCCATGTCTCACAAAAACAAGACATCCAGCTACCTATACTAGTATATACATGCAGGCATGGAAGAAGAAACTCATTTCTTAACCTGCTACACATGCAAGTCAATGAATTCATTACAAGTGAAGAAAAGAAACGCAAGCATACCAGACTAACTGCCAAGTTTTATGAGAAGAATTAATGTGAAGGAATTATTTACAAAAGCCAAACACATTGGCCTACATTTTCACATGAAACACAGTAAATGCATGCCCAAACACAGGTAATATAGACTACAAATGCTAACAAGTATACGTACACATTAAGATACATCTATCCATTGAAAACTCTGAAGTGCTATTTAACACTTCAGTGTTGGGTATGTTTATATTTCCCTTCTGGCCCTCCTTGGCAGGACATCTCTGTGCTATCGATCAGTGAAAGACAAGTAACACATTGTTCTGAACACCTGGTATGAAAACACTGCTCATAAGAAGCATGTGTGACACTACCCAAAACACTTTGCTCTTAGGAATAAATACAGTCTTGAATTGGTCACGTCAGGGCTACCTCTGTTGGAACTTCTGCTATCATGTCCCTGTTACCATTAATAGGAATGTCTGTCACTGATAAGTAAAACCAATTCCTTTGAGAACAAGCCACAAGTTCTTTAGGTGTTTGATCTTAGAGCCAGATACTTTCTTGGTTCATTATCAAATGGTGAAAGTGAATTCCATGACAGGAAAGAGTCTGTTTCTACCTGGGCCATTCTTACGGGGAGATAACAATGAACTGTCTAATGACTCTCTTTGCTCTTGGTTTTCATACACTGTTAATTAGCCCAACACTGGTGGAGCTCTAAGAATCCACAAGTAAGTGAATATAGCTGTAACAGCAAGCAATATAAAAAAAGGGGAGCAGCAACAGATGCATGGTTGAAAAATTAAATGAAAACAACTATAGGAAGCGATCAACAACATCCTAAATATTTCAGCGTGGGAATACACTTCAACAAACTCACCTGTTGGCATGACATCCCAATCAGAAAGTACAAAATACACAGGTCAGCCTTCATTAGACATGCTCCTCTTCAGCCTTGTAGCCAGCTTTCTTCACAGAAAAATCAAACAGAATTTTGCTTTCCCATTTCCTTTGCCCAGTGCCACTCAGAACCTTTTAGATGTGCGCACTGCATCTATAAAGCTCTACAGGGAACTTCAAACATCACTCGTACCCTTTACTGCTTAGAATCCCTATCAGAAATGTGTTTCCTCAGGAGAAAAAACAGATACTTACAAAAATCAAAATGTTAGGAACTCAGCTTCACAGGCATTTCTGACTGTCATTTAGAAAAGCGATTATAGCACACAACATGAAAAATATATGCATAGCACTGCAGGTAGAAGCAGTTGTTCATAATGGCATCCACTTATAGGTAACTTGGATATACTGAAAATAGACTTGCAATGAAGTGGATAGAAAGTCTCAGGAGCTACAGTGATTATGGAAAAGGATGCTCTGAAACAAAATCAAATTAATAAGGAAATTTGCCTAAAATATGGCCAAGTTACCCTCTTATAATCAGCCTACACTTAAAGAATAAGATCATATTCTTTGTTACGCACTGAGGAAGAGCTTTGTTGTAAAACTCAAGTACAAAGGGCTTTGTACTCAACATTCTTCTCAACAATTACATTTTCCACAACCTACATGTTTTAAACAGCTCTACAGAGATTAGCATCATGACCTGCATCCAATAATCAGCCCTGAGAGAGTCATTTTTACTCATTTTCCACTTCTAAATTTGCGCTGTACAACAGCAGTACGTAGGAACGTCTGCACACATACATCCACACGTGTGAAATATGTATCTGATATCCCCCCCCTCCCCTTCCCAATCAAAAAGCTTGCTTATAATTGTTGTAAATTAAATTAAGAACTGAGTAGGTTTTAATTGGTATGTAAAATGCTCCACACAAAGATGATTCCTTAGTGATAACTAAAGCAGAAACTTCATTGTTTCATTGCAAAAAGACTGCAGAAAAGTCTGTATTTCACAAGGAATGGGGACACCTGTATCCTGCTGTTGGGCATTTTATGACTACAGGTGATGTCTTCCAAATCTCTCCCAACAGCCCAGCCATACTGGAACACTACAAAAAAGGAAGGTATAGGACCTACAGTCCAGATACTGCTTAATTTCTTGGTATAGAAATAGCCTGCAATGCATATGCTTTCTACTCAGAGTTTGAATCTGACTTATCTGAGTGGGACGGAATCCTACCTGCTGAGAGAGAACATCCTTCAAGTACTTTGAAAAGCAATTTAATGACAAAGAACAGCACAAGGGACCAAATTAAATCACATAACAGTGAACGTAGGCTATCTGATAAGAAAACACATTTGCTAACCCACTCCATAGTGAGAAACAAGGTATAAAGTATGACCCCAAATCCCTACACTGCGCAACACTTTCAAACAGACACCACATGCAGTTGCTGACAATATCAAAAGGCACTGTTCAGGAGCAGAACGCTCCATTTCAAAGTGGACACGAACATGCAAATGAAGTCATTCTCAGATCCAGACCAGATCAACATCTCTATCTCAGAGGTTAACTGTACACCCACAAATAAAGTTTGAACAACCTATTAGTCACTTACCAAGGACGCATACTGGCAGGAAGCATCTTGACATCAAGACGGGAGAGATCTCTGCAATAGAGCTAACTCCAAGAGATATCTCTACTCAAAGAGAAATCCTATCACACAGCCAACTGCTATGCCAAAGCACCCCAGGGGCTTTCAGGCCAATCACAACTTAAGGGATGAGGGCTGACTCAGTCACAGCTGTGCTGTGCATCAATTGCTTTTCAGCTGCTGACCCAGGTGTCTGCTATCAACTCTTTCAACCCCCAGTTTCGAACAGATTAGAGGTGGTTATAAGTCTTAGTCAGACCTTGATTGTTATCAGGTCTTGGGTATAATGTCTAAGGCTAAGGAAGGAAGAGAAGAAAGCACAGAGTCAAAAGGCTCCTTCTTAGTCTCTTCTCTAAGCTTCTGTAACCAAACCTCAGCATTTCTCATATATCTTGACTCTACATCCTCCCCTATCTCCACAGCCCCCATTTGGAGTTTATCCTATAGTTTTATGGCCTTCTGCACCCAGTGCTCGATGTGAGGCCGCACAGTGGTGCATGCCAAAATACTGACCAACATTTTGGGGGCCTGCTCCTTCTCTGGGAGTGGATTGAATAACCTGAAGTAGCTACAGATGTGTACAAGGGTTCTAGGCTGAATTTTTTAGGAGCTGAATGTTTGAGAAACCATAAAATATATTTCTGAGCCTGGAAGGAGGAAAAGATGAAGGAGGAATGTCAAACAGAAAGGGCTTTGAAGTATTAGCAACATAATCCAGATTTTGCCATGATGTTCAGTAAAAGTAGACAAGCCAGCAGCATTACCAAAACAACAACCCATGCTTCCCTTGGAGAGCAAGCTGCAATACAGAAGCATTTCTCCTACCCAAAGACCAGAGCTGACTGCAGCGTGCAGGAAATAACTGTCATCCTTGAATGGAAATGTTTTCTGATTACAACTGCAGGTTGTGGCATGCTTTTGCTGCTGATCTTCAGTTTGCCATGACCATTTCCAATGTCTGATCAGAATGACCATCCTTTGCGGGATACTTCTGCTTTCTCACTGGGTTTCCAGCAGGGATTAACAGCCAGTGTCTGAGGCACCAAATCTCCAGTTTAATATAATCCAGTTGGCCACAAGCCTCAATAGTAAGCAAGATTCTATCTTTGAAACTAAGACTCAATAATCTGCTCACCCAAGTGGATGAAATTCCACTAAGTACAATTCTGCCTATCTACAGCAAGAAGGAGCTGTGAGCAATAAATAAGAAACTGCAATAAGCATAATTATATATTGCATGGGCTTTTATCTTATTTGAACTAAAGACTTATTTATGTGTATTATTCTAATTGAACCACAAATTTAAATGCAGGTTTCGTGTGTATCATAAAAATGTGCAAACATCAAAATGAGAGCAATATACAAATATATCCACACCACTGAAAGTCTACACATAATAAATAGAGTATTAGCGTGCAAGATGAAACAGAACCTATCACACAATTATAAGCCAAACATTCAGTGACTGTATCACCATATAATGATATTCTGGGGGAACTAAAACTGCACTTCTGCTGTTACGTATGTGAGTAACTGAACTGTTGCTGAGTTTTCTGACTATGGAAATTCTTTTGTTACTGGAAATGTTGCATATGAACCTTAGCTAAGAAAACCAAAGAAAAGTAGGAATAAAATCTTGACTCTTTGAACTGGCACATTATGAAGTGAATAGAAAGAGAAGACAGTTCTGACACAGGGCAAAAAAAAAATTAAGGCTTTATATCGAGTACCAACTACAGGTAGGTCATTAAATGACATTATGCCCTCAATTAAGTTTGTTTCTGGTGCTCTCTGAAAAAAAAAAAAGAAAGAAAGAAAAGAAAAATGATGCACACAAACAAAATTCTCATTACCACATTTCTTTGTGGTAACTGCACTTTCTTACCCTGGAGTAAATGTAACACAACCTACCTTTTAATGAAACCAGACAGATGACTTAGCATTCAGTGCACAGCAAAGGCATTCGTAGACAGTTACCTGGAGTAGTTTTTATGCTATAAATCCACACCAGGCTTACACTGAGCTAATCTGTTCATGTAACCATAACATAAATCATGAGCAGGTCTGGTTTGAATGAGTGTCCACATGAGTTACCCTTTAAGAATGCCATATATAACACAGCTCAACTGTGTTCAAAAGTACGATTATATCTTCTAAAAGCAACCTATTTTGTGGGCAGATATTAAAATAGCTTTACTCTTTGACAGAATACAGGATGAGGAGGCATTGTGACCAGTGTCTCTTTTCTTTCCTCAAAGAAGTAACAGAAAACCAAAGAAGTAACAGAAAGAGAGATGCTCAATGGCTAGCAAACACAACAACTAAAGAGATAAAAAAAACAATTAAGAATTATTTCAAACTTAAAACATTTTAAACAGTCAACACAGTCAGTTGCTGGAAAAGTCTTTCAAATGGAAGACTGGGACAGAAGTGCCTGTGTTTTGTGTGCTGTCCCTGCAGGTGCCCAAAACAAGGCTGGATGGAGCCCTGGCAACCTGATGTAGTGAGTGGTATCCCTATCTACGGCACGGGGGCTGGAACTGGTTGGACTTTAAGGTCCCTTCCACCCCAAGTCATTCTTTGATTATTTTATTTAAAAAGTAACAGAATTACACAACTGAAATACAAGTCAGTGGGCCCACAGAATGCCACACACCACTCGCTTGCCCAGGACTGCAGAGGCAGGGCTCACACCAGCACTGATGTAACTAACACACACCTCCATCACTGGATGCTCCCCTTGCATCCCATGGATGAAAGAGGCATTTCAAGTCTAAATGCCTTTTGACATTCATAATGTGATGAATTAAGCACATAGACTGCACCAGAGTCAACGAACCCAACAGTCCCTCCCAGTGCTCCACCCCAGCTCTGTACTCAGTACAAAGTAAAGCCCAAACAAAGGCATTTCCACCTTTCACTCCTCTCTGATGTGGTAAGTGGAGCCCCAGTGGGCAGCCTAATCCCATGTACCTTCCTGTCATATGCACCAAGCAATGCATATCGCATCTGCGCACATCCTGTGCAATCCAGGTCACAACCCAAATTACTAGCCACTATTTTAGCAATGTCTACTTGTAGGTGAACAGCAGCAACAACCCATCATTTAAAACCTACATGTGCTAACATTCCCATATCCACTTAGCATCTCAGCTCACAAGATTTGAAATAGTGGCACAAAAGCATGTCAGAAAAGCGAGACAATTCTCACAACCCCCCCTTTTTTCTGGGTTGAAATTACAACATAATGTCAGGTCAATGGCATTCATGCAGAAACCATACTGCAGATAGAATGACCACAATTAGCCAAAAGAGTTCAATGCATCCCAGATTTCACACAAAATGATATGAAATATTCTCTAGTGAAAAAAAATAACCCATGTAAATACAAGCCTTGAGCTTCCCACCGCTTTATTTAGCAATGCAGATTTGGCAAGTTTATACATCATGTCCCTTTTCAAAACCGCAGCAACAAGAAGCTACTGAACCCAGCGTACCTCTTCCTGCAAATAATTATCCTCTTTATTATGCAACTTTGAATGAATTTTCAGAGCAGCATCCATGCCTAATCCTTTGGATAAAGTACCCCTGGCTTCATTTTCCATACCGGAGAGGGAAATTATGGTATCAGCAAGAGGAGTCTCCTTCAAGCCCTATTTCCATTCAAGAGGCTGCCAGTTGGGTGAAGTTTCTGCCATTTAGGTAATTCCGTTTCCCAGCAACCTGTGCTGTTGCCAGAGAAACCCCGGGGATCCTTCCCACGTGCCAGCCCTATCACAGTCCTGGGGGTGCAGCCTGGTGCATCGTGCCGCCGCGCATCCCGCTGTGAGAGGCATGCTAAGTAGTCAGCGAGGTGCTCCAGGGACTCAGCCAGGCATTTTTTCATTATTATTTCTTTTTTTTTTTTTTTTTTTTTCTTTTTGAGAGGGCTTAGTGATGAGTGACGTGGCCCTTTATGCCGCTGTGTAGTTAAAGGTGATAAGGGAGCACTGGGTTTTTTCATCGGAACCATTTTACCTTGGGAGCAGCGTTCGACAGCCGGATGTGCAGCTCTACAAACGCACTTCTTGTATGCTTTTAAGCTATCAAGCTCCGTGTGTGCATACTAACTTCTTTTTGTTGTTGTTTTCCAGCTGTCAAGAGCAAAAGGCACATTGCAAACAACAAAAAAATCCCTTCAGACTGCCTTAACCTTTGCAACACCTTCCAAAATGCAAATGTAATCGGTGGCTAAAAAGTAATTCCTGCTTTTCAAATGACAGTACAATATTTATAGTTGTACACTTGGCCTGCGAACAAGCTGTTTAGTGTTTAGATATAAATGCTCAACAAAGAGAAAAAAACAAACAAACAAACAAAGAGAGAGCAAGAGTAAAAGCCATAGCATGTTATTACAGACAGGATTTCCAAGCAAATTCATCTCACACCAACCTGTAAAGATGTGGAAATCCAAATTTCTGTCTTTCAGAGTCACAGTGGTTTGGGTTGGAAGGCACCTTTAAGATCACCCAGTTCCAACACCTGCTATAGGCAGGGACACCTCCCTCCAGACCAGATTGCTCACAACCCATCCAGCCTGGCCTAGAAATAGTAAGCAGACACTGAGATGGCAAACAGACACTGGAAATGAGGTACTTTCCTAAAGAAACATACTCTGTTTTATGTCTTTTCTGATTTAAATCTCCCCATACCCCATGAAATCGTAATGAAATTTAATAATTTATGGAAATGGATGGCTTGAGTGTATTTGAGGCAAAGACCGTTTCTTAGAATGAAGGAATAAGTAATTAACCCTTCTGAATTAGAAAGGTAAATTGAAATTTGAGGAATGCTAGAGCACTGATATGATATTACTATTCAACATGCTCCTGTACTGCACTTAATTGAAGTCATACCTCATTTTTTCAACCCACATTCCATACAAACTTAAATAAAATGGCCAACCCATTGATTCTTTATCTATCTATCTGATGGAGTGCTTTACTCTATCAGGTAAAGTGCTCAAAACTTAACAAAGCTACTCCCAAACCTCCAGAGAAACTGCATTTCCCTTGTAAACTCTGTTCTGAGGCACAATCCCACTCAACAATCTCTATTTTAGACCTTCTGTACAGCGATATTAAATTCATGCCCACAAGGTTTCAGATTTGCCCATGCTTAATGAACTTTTTCACTTCGTGGAAGGAAATAATATCTAATGTTTTTTGCTTTCTTCCTTATCTTTATTGAAAAGCAGCTTGGAAAACACTACGCTTACATTTTAGTTCACAATTCCATTGCAGAACCTTGTGTGTCAGACACAACTCAGTAAGCTGTCAGAACATCAGGGGAAATCTATTTAAAACTTCTCAAGGTAACATCGCATACGTATTTAGGCACAGAATAAACATAAGGTGGCAGATTTTTCCCTAACGCTGGGCAGCACAAACAGGGCACAAAAACAAGGAGACTGCCATGATGTATTCATTGACCAATAGCGAGGAACAGTGCCCTGGTTTCAGCAGAGATGGTGAGGCACTGGAACAGGTTGCCCAAGGAGGCTGTGGATGCCCCATCCCTGCAGGCATTCAAGGCCAGGCTGGATGTGGCTCTGGGCAGCCTGGGCTGCTGGTTGGTGACCCTGCACACAGCAGGGGGTTGGAACTGGATGAGCACTGTGGGCCTTTGCAACCCAGGCCATTCTATGACTCTACGATTCTGTGATTCTCTGATTCTATGATAGATGTACGCTGCCATAAAGCACCAAATGCAGCATTAGAAATCAACTAAAGAGGTCCTAATGGGACTTATCATCTCATTTAAATAACTCTTGTGAAATAAACTCCCTGTAAAAATGAAAAATACGTTATTCTTCATGCCCATAGGTTCCATTGAGGTGGAATCCAATCTGCCTGAATCCTCTGAAAAATATGTGCTACTTCCAGAGCCAGGGGACAGATGGGAAGAGCAAGGCAGTTCCCATCAAATGCGTGACCACGCTGTGCATAAATTAATGCAGAGAGACGTGTCTCTGAAGGAAGAGAAAGGGATCCCTGTTGTCAAACTTCAGTACATCCTCCAGGAAGTTTAGGAAAAAATGACCTATCTCTGTTCAGCCTGGGGAAAATTCAAACACCAAAGTTTTCCTCCTCTGTTTATATGGAACTCTGCATTTCAGCTTGTGCCTGTTGTCTCTTGTCCCTCCATGGGGAACTAGCAATGTCTTGCTGTTCCTTCTCTACTCCCTCCCATCAGTTCTGTACAGACACTGAGACCCTCCTGAACACCATGTTCTAACCCAACTCAGCCTAGGCACAATCACCCTTTCTCTCAGAGATCACACATCTAACAACAGCAAAGCAAATAAAACTGCAATCTTACTGATCAATCTGAATGCAGAGCTAATACAAAACAAAGAGGATGAGAGTAGAATCCAATCCTATGAAGACAGGATGAGGGAGCTGGGGTTGTTCAGCCTGGAGAAAAAAAGACTGCAGGGAGAACTCATTGCAGCCTTCCAGTACCTAAAAGGCAGCCTACAAACAGGAGGGGAATCGACTCTTTGAAAGGGAAGATAATGATAGGACAAGGAGAAATGGGTTTAAGTTGAAGGAGGGAAGGTTTAGGTTGGATGTCAGGGGGAAGTTCTTTCCTATGAGAGTGGTGAGGTGCTGGAACAGCTGCCCAGAGAGGCTGTGGATGCCCCGTCCATCCCTGGAGGTGTTCAAGGCCAGGTTGGATGGGGCCCTGGGCAGCCTGGGCTGCTATGAAATGTGGAGGTTGGTGGCCCTGCATGTGGTGGGGGGTTGGAGATCCACGATCCTTGAGATCCCTTCCAACCGTGGCCATTCTGTGATTCCATGATATACAAACAGGAAAATACTGAGTAGAAACAGGACTGCAGGTGACACTAAAACTATCACTAATAAATTCCTATGTCACTACTGATAGCGACACGTCAAGGAAGATGATAACTAAGTGATGACAGTTTAAGAAAAAGAAACAAGAACAAATGAAGGACTGAAAAACATGCTTTCTGTTGACAGTTCACTTCATTTGCTTTATGTCTGATTAAGTCTTTGCTTCTTTAAAAGAGGTTAATGTGCAATTACCATCTAAGTATATTTCAGGGAAAGCTGAAAACACATACTGTCACACTTTTCACCTTGATGAAAAGAAAAGCCTGTAACAAGCAGCAATGGCTGGAAGTTCAAACACAGTTAGGAGTTTCAAAATAGGCTGCATTTTAATGGAGGAAGTTATGAAACATTGGAAAAAATTGTGAAATTTTGCAGAGGGCTGTCTGTCAAAGGGCATTTTTAATCAGTGTTTTCTCTAAAGAGAACAAGCTGATTCAAGCAAGAATTAATTCATGGAAATGTTGTGCTCTTTTTTTATACAGAAGGTCAGACAGAAATTCACAATGACCTCCTCCAAGTTTGCAATGATTACTCTATTAATCTAGAAATACATATATATATACACACAAATACAAGGGTTTTAATAGCTCTAAATAATTGTGAGACTGTCTACTCATGAGTTTTACCTTTACTGCTTCAGAAAAGTTAGCTCAGTACAGATGTACACGCTGTGAGCTAAGCTATTTCCTGGCACTGCTCATTGCAATCAGTGGGACAAACTTCTAATTAACAATATTCTGCTATCTGAGGAAAAACAACTAGAAGTATGTATGTGTATATATATATATATATATAATTACATAATGCCTCACACAGCTGGTTCCCTCTACATCACTGGGGCTTCTTGAATAGTGCTCCTACCACTATCATAAACAAACAGCCAATTAAATATTGTAAGCAATATATATTCACATACTCACAAAAACAGCAAGATTTCAGCAACACTGCAACTAAAATTAATTCTGACAACTAGAGTTCTACTGGAAAGGTAAAAAGGAACAAATAGCATGTGATTTTACTACAGAACATGATATTGCATTATGTGATTATGTAGAGATCATACGAAAGAATTTTCAAATATGAATGCAGCAGCTCTCCTGCAAGGAAATTAACACATCACTCCCAGATTCTGGAAGTTGTTGAAAATCAGACAGATCTAACTGAATTACAGAAAGAGTAAGTGAAGCTTACTACAGTCTGCAATGTATTGAACTCACAGCAAGGTATTTCACCCAACTTTCCCCGACTTCTGCAGACTGAGCCATTTGAATTACAAGCAACCACACACAGTCACATATTCCTATGGTCGGCATGTTACAAAGAAAAAGAAATGCAATGCAGCTAGATTAAATGTGACTTCCAAGATGTGCAGCTGGGTGCAATACAATTAACACGGTGCAGGAGGCTGCCCATGGAAGAATCACAGAATCATAGAATGGTTTGGGTTGGAAAGGACCTTTAAGATCATCAAGGACACCTCCTGCTAAACCAGCATCCCTCTAGACCAGAAAGAAAAATCTCATCTGGTGAAAACTCAACCCAGGACAAATCATGCTTGACCAGACAGGTTGCCTTTTACAATTAAAGGACTGGCTATGCAGATTAGGGTAAAGCAGCAGGTGACATGTTGACTTTAGTAGGGCTTCTGAAACCATCTTTTACAGCATAAACATTTGGAAGCTGTGAAAGCACAGGCTGAAAGAACAGTCCACTTGACACTAAATGCATCAAAAACTGGCAGGATCACCAAAATCAAAAGGCAGTGATCAATAGCTTGATGTCTTGTCTGCAGCAGGTTACTCCAGGGGCTCGTGCTGGGGCCAATATCATTCAATATCTTAAACAAGAACATGAGTGATGTGACAGAAAACATGCTCAGCAAGTCTAAGAATGATGCTAAATTGAAGATGAGAGTGGGTATGTCAAACAGCAGATCTTCAGTACAAGGAGACCTTGAACGATTTCAGTCCTGTGTCAACAGAAACTTCATGAAGGTCAACAAGGAGAAGCACTGCTGCAAGACAAACTCTGCCCTGCTAGAAAGGATCTGGGATTGTACTGAGTGTCAGGTTAAAAAGAAAATAGTAATATACACTCATTGCAAATACAGCAAACTGTGCAGCGGGCTGAGTTACAAGGTGCAGTGTTCTGCAATGACAATGGCCAAGATGGTCAGCAGCCTACAGCACACATTTCTGCAGGCAGAGGAAGAATTAAGGGTCAATCTTACAGTAGCTGAATAGGGTGTAAGAATGATAGCGAAACAAACCCCTCTCAGTACTGGAAAAGGAAGCAGCCACTAACGGTGCCTTAAGAGGCTCACACTGGGTATTTCTAACCTAAACATCCCCTGTCTCAGAATAAAACCATTCCCCCTCGTCCTATCACTATTCACCCTCATGAACAGCTGTTCCCCCTCCTGTTTATACACTCCCTTCAAATACTGGATCATCCCTCAGTGCCACATCCCCACGGCTCTGCAGCACCTCCAGGGACTGTGATCTCACCAGGACGGAACATCCCAGGGCATCAGCACTCCTTCTGAGGAGAAATGTCTCCTCAGACATCCAACCTGAACCTGAACATCATAAGGACACTGTCTCTCATCCTAAACACACGCTGAGGCGTTTTGGTTCTGCTCTAATTGCTATTAAAATCGATGGCGGTCATTTTGCAATGCCTTCCGTGCTAGGCTGCCTGACAGAAGGTAGGATTAGTTGCTTAATTCAAGGTTTCTACCTTATGTACTTAAAAGCTCACGTTTACTCAAACTGAAGGGAGAAATAGTCACTGAAGGAACTGCTTTTTCTAAGAACTTCCCATACATTTGGGTTAGATCCTTCACGCTACGCTTAGGTGATATTTTTACGCCTTTTACAGAGCCCTCAGGATTCAAACACCGAAGAGGCTGCCGCCATCTTCCCCCTCCCGCCCACCGCGCTGAGACCCACCCCGCCTGCGCCGCCACCTTCGTGCGCATGCGCGGCGGCGGAGGCGGGCAGAGCGAGGCCGCCGCGGGGCCCGGGGTTCGTTCTCCTCAGGGACGGGTGAGGGGGAGGGGGGCAGCCAGTGCGGTCCCTACCTGCCACCGCGACGCGCTGGCTCCTGCCGGGGAGCGCCTCTTCCTTCCGCGGCAGCCTGGAGGCCGATTCGCCCATCCTGAAGGTGGAGCTGCAGAGCCGGAGGAAGCGCCGTGGCGCTGTTAGCATCGCCCTCTGAGGGCGGGGAAGGGAGGCGAAGGGTGAGCGGCGCGCGGCGGCCGTTGGGACCGGCGGGCGGGAGGGCGTGAGGCGGCGAGGTGCGAGGCCCGCCCCCTGGCGAGCGGCCCTGCGTGCCCTGCGCTGCGCCGTGACGGCCCTTCGCTGGGGGTGTATCTGCGGTGCTTCGCCGCGCTTCCACCCGAAACCGGGCCTCCCCTCGGCTCAGCCTGCCGAGTTTTGTCTCTCGGAGCTCTCAGCGCCCGTGTTCTTGCACCCTCATACGCAGTTGTTTTCTTTTCGTCGTAGAACCGTAGGATAGTTTGAGTTGGAAGGGACCCTTCAAGGCCATCTATCCCGTTCCCTGCACTGAACAGGGACACCCACAGTTCCATCAGTGCCCACAGCCCATCCAGCCTGACCTTGGCTGTCTGCAGGTATGGGGCACCGCTCTGTGCAACCTGTGCCACTGGCAACCTGTGCCACTGCCTCACCACCCTTTATAGTAAGAAGTTCTTTTCCTTAAATCCAGTTTAAATCTCCCTTTTTTCAGTTTTCCCCTTGTCCTATCACACCAGACTGTACTTCAAGACTGTCTCTCACTTTATAGAATCATAGAATGGCCTGGGTTGAAAAGAATCACAGTGATCACCTAGTTTCAACCCCCCTGCTATGTGCAGGGTTGTCCAACCACCAGACCAGGCTGAGCCCCCCTTGGCTTAGTGGCCACACTACTTCCAATGCAGCCCAGGATACAGTTGGCTTTCTGGGCTTCATATTCAGCTTGCCATCCACCAGTACAGCTCAGAGGGATTTTTACCTGTGTGACCCTCTCAGGGTATGTACACGACACATCGGTTCTCTGGCTTTCTGTCTGAGCCCCAAGTTGGGTATGAGAAGGTTGAGAAGGGCATAGACATTTATAAAAACGTGCTACACATGTTCTTTGTATGGTAATATGTTTTATAATGCTTTTTTTTTTCCCCCTAGACTCCACTGATCTTTGCAGCAGTCCACTATGTCATGTTTAGCCAACGCAACAGGACGAGGGGAAATGGCTTTAAACTGGAATAGGGTAGATTTAGAGAAGATATTAGGAAGAAATTCTTTTCTTCACCCTCTGTGAGGGTGGTGAGACACTGGGACAGGTTGCACAGTGAGGCTATGGATGCCCCCTCCATGGAAGGACTCAAGGCCAGGCTGGATGGGGCCGGGCTAGAGAAAGGTGTCCCTGCCTATTGCAGTGGGTTGGAATTGGATGATCTTAGAGGTTCCTTCCAACCCAAACCCTTCTGCGATTCTATGATGACTGGACAATTTATTTTTATGGTCTTTTCCAATCTGTATGATTCTATGCCAATCTTGCATGATTTCATGTTGGGTTTTTTATGTGTATATAGAATATGTGCTAAGTAACAAATCTTCCAATACCAGTGTCGATGTGTATGTTTGCAATAAAAACACAGGAATAAGAAGTGAATGGATTGTAAAATCTTCCAGAAAATACCCATCATCTTTTAGGGAATAATACACATAACGCATATTTTGTATGCAGCAACAAGCAGTACGTTTCCTGAGGTGCAAGGTGCAGAAGCTGGAACACTGATGTTTTGTTTTTCAGAGAATTGTTTGTAAAGTCATGGTCAGGAGAAGGGAAGTTTGTACAAAAATTGCTGACTGCATGGAAAGTTTGTGAACTAGACAGATGCCTTGCACTATGAATTTCAGAATAAGGGAAAAGATAATGCACAAATGTGAAGCAAAGACATTATAGGAAGGAAATGAGAGTGATTCAATGCAAAATTCATATGGAGGGTTGTAAAGAAGTTGGATTGTTGCCTGAATAGAAAAGAATATGATAAAATGACAGTCTAGTCTAAGGGGGGCCGGATAATTCCCTCAAAAATGTATTGTGTCAAAAGAATGAAGTGCCATTCACCTCCCAGTCAAACAAGAATGTTATGCTCTTAAGACACAGCATTTATTCAGCTTTATGAGATGTTGGATGTGGATATTTACAGCAATGCTGAGAATTCCTTGATGCTCCCAAAAGAATCTGGGGAAGCAGGAAATCCATGTTGCGGGAGCCAGGCTTCCTATAAAATTCATATCTCAGATGGGGACCTGAGAAGTGAGCTGTCCCATCTCTATCTTCAGATTCACAGAATAACAGAATTGTAGGGGTTGGAAAGGAGTTCTGGAAATCATCTAGTCCAACTTAAGGCAGGTTTTCTATAGTTCCTGTACATGAAACAATATCCTCTTTGAGCACAAGTAGTCCCTTGTTTGCAGTCCATTTGGAGTTTTCTCTATATTTCTATTCAGTTAGAATCATTGAGAAGTAGGACCTTAGGTGATATCCTAAAATCTGCAGTGGCTTAAAGAAAATCCATTAAAGAAGTAAACATAGAGATGCATATGATGGATAACTGTGATATTTCAATGGTATACATTTCAAAAAATTGGAAATGTTTGGTGAAAAACTGAATTCCATTTAAAACATATTCTCTTATTTATAGCATCACCTACACTGATGATTCCCAACTCTTAGAAGCCACTAAAAATGATGACATCCACTGGACTGGTAGCAAATAATTCTACTCCATTTTTTTTCCATTTCTGCATATATTTCTATACTCACTTCACTCTCTGCCAAGGACGTGCATCTAATTCGATGGACAGCAGTGCAGTTTTTACTGTAAGAGTTAATGTGTCTGTCGATGAAACTGTGAATGCCCAACCTGAATCTTTTACTGTGAGCACTCCTGCTGCCTCGTTGTGAGTGGTTCCATTTTCATTGCCATCTTCCTTGCATGAATCGAGGTCAATCAGAGGTGAAGGACAGAAAAACAGACTTCTGTTTGGGCAATTCAGTCTGCGGATGAAGTGGCTGAGACCTTTCAGGGCCCTTACGCTCTCTGAAAAGCCAGCATCCCCTCTGCTCAGTGTTCCCAGTGGCCTTCCATGCTGTATATGCTGCCTGCATGTATTTAAATTATGTCTGTTAAATCAGAGGTGTTCTTTGTTACAAGAAAAACTGCTTTGTCACCCATTGCATTCAGCTGCTTCATTTGTGAAGCTGACAGCAGCAGAGCAGGGCGCTAAAGGATTGACACTGAGACTCCAAAACAGTGGTTAGAGCAGTGACAGATAGCAGGGCTGCTGAAGCATTTCGATTACAGCTATTAAGGGCAGGAAACAGTCTTTCATTCTGTGTTTGTATGGCACTTCACACACTGTGTTCCTGCTTCGGAGCTGGATCCTAAGTATTAAATAGTAATAAGCCATGATGCCACTTAACAAATAAAAACTGCTGGTTTACAGAAGTTCTTAGTGCTTCTTCCCTCCGTGGAAGCAGAATACTTTTTTAATTTGTTAAATCTCCTTTATATTGCAGGAAAGTGTGAACTATCCCCTTTTCTCATTCTAGAGGCTGAGATGGAAGAGTCTAAAAATGACACCATAGATTTTTGAAGTTTTCATACCAAGAATTTGCCTGTCTGAGCAAGCAGCAGAACCCAATTATCTTTGTATTGATAATATACTGCGCTTCATGTTGAAATGTGGACTTTGTATCTGGCAACGCATGAATTAAGAAGTATATCAGAAAAAAAATCCCACTGAAGTGCCTGCCTGTTGCTTGGATTCCCATTTAATAATCACGGTATTCCTAGTGCAACCATTTTACAGTGTGTGCTGAAGACCTTCAGGAAATCAGTGTGAAGAAGAAAGGTGCAAAGGAGAAAACAGGAGGAAAGGGAATATGAACTTACTGTGTCCTTCTAGGCAGAGCTATACACAGATTCCCAGTCATTCCATTTTTTAGGAATGGGTCAAAATGCAGTTGACATTTACTGTATATAATCCTTGCCTTTAGAGCAGGGTTTGCTCACCTTTTTGGATAATTGTTGTTCCATTGTAGCAAAATTTGCTGTGTTTTGCAACCAGTGAAGCCCCTGTGACTATCTTCCCCTACCCCTCCACCCCCCTACTGAGTATCTCATGGCTGTACAGCCAGGTTTCTGTTGCAATGTGTATCTTCTGGAAGAGCAGTGTTTCGGTTTTTGTTTTTTGATTTTATAACGTGTAGCAATAGAGGATCCCCGGGCTTTGGTGGTTTATTCA
The DNA here is from genome assembly GCF_019238085.1 of Lagopus leucura. NCBI lineage: Eukaryota > Metazoa > Chordata > Aves > Galliformes > Phasianidae > Lagopus > Lagopus leucura. The sequence goes on from NW_024962287.1 coordinate 4,382,415, forward strand.
GTGCTTACTTGCTGTTAGAAACACACACTTTATTTTTAGTTTGGCTTCCTTGGAATCATAGCTTATCTTTCCTTGCATGAAGAGATTTCTTGTTTTCTAATTCTGCAAGTATTGTCATTGCCCTTCTTTGAACCCTCTCCAGGTTTTTAGTTGACATATTTCCTTATTTAATAATTTATTTCATTACCCAATCTGATGGAGATATGAATAATTAGTGCAGTGTTCTGGTACTGGTCACAACAAAGCAAGTACAGATCTTATATGGTTTCCTGATTCCTGCAAGGTTTTGTCTTCATACATCCAAGGGCAGTCAGTGATAACCTTGCAGCCCTGCAAGGCTATTGGCCAAGGTCTCTTCAGGAATTTATTACCAATGTATAGAAATACATGGATTATGGCAAATATATAGGAAACTATGTTCTATGTCTTTCCTTGGCCTCCTTTAAATTAATAGGATGGTCTTGTACCAATTTCTAATAGTCTTTGTTACTACCACTTGTGCAGTTTTTGGGTCAGCTGCTAGCACTTGGAAATTACTGTCTATATTCCTCTCTATAGTTGTTAGAAATGTCAAATAATGGAGCTCAGAACTGAAGCCTACGTGACACTGCTGTAAACATGCCAACCCTGTGAAGATTGCCTCACTGCAGTCACATTTTGTGGCTAGTTAGGTAACGAGATCTCTGAAAATGAACATATTTTCATCAGGACAAACCTGCTGCTTCCCCACTTTTAGCAAGGAGACATGAACTGCTTCTCAGGAGATTTTTCAATCAAGGGAGCTAGAGATTTTAAGTACCACAATTCTTTTTGGAAGCAACAGACATGAATTCCTGTATCAACAGCTGTATCTGTTACCCAGATGGACAGTGAAGATGATAATACAGTAAAGCAATCTGCATGGAACACTTTCTAGAGAGAGGAGGGAAGATTAATCAGTCATTCACGTGCCTTCCATTTGTGATCTAGATGAGAGTTTGGATACAGATTAAGCTACATAATTTACACTAAAAATGGAACTGACGTGGAAGAGCCATCAGCATTGTACCTCAGAGTAGTGTGGTGATTTGGGATTTACAGAAGAGCATAAAAAACAAGGGACAATTCAATAGAGTACTGTGCATGCCAGGGAGAAGGCAAAAATGCAGGATACCAGCAGTGTGCTTACACAGGTTGTTCTTTGTTTTTTCCATTTCACCATGGCATTTACGTAAAAAAGCTAATGAAGCAAGTATGCTATCAGCAAGTTTTCCTTCCTATCAGAGCGCATAAGCATTGGTTCCCTCTCAGTGAAGGTTCAGGATGCATCTTTACAGCTGATCCCAATATGTTCAAACAAGCCAGGGTGATGCAGATGAGCATTTTGGGGTCTGTCCATCAATGTTTCTACGTGAATCAGCCTTAGAGCTCTCCCAATAACCAGGAGTTAGCAGCTGGCCAGTTTACAGATGTCTTCTTGGGTGGTGAGGCTTCTCTCAGCTCTATAAATGTGCTGGGCTTAAAAGCAGTTACCAGCAGCTGAGGCTCAGCCCTGGGGTTTTTTTAATCATAATTTCCAGCTGTGGTACAAAGTACTCTGCAGGTCAATTCCACTTTCTAGTCTGAGAGGACAAATTACTCAGTACGTTCAGTGGCCTGTGCTGCACCATCAGTTTAGATTTCAGTATGGGTTTCACCAGAAACCATCATGATAATGGCCCTTCCCTTGGTGAAATTATATTGTTGATGCATTTTTCAATGAATATCCTCTGCATCTTCCACCTTGGAGTTTCTGTGTTTCTGTCCCCTTCAATGCTGGTTATGCAGAATGCTCTTCGTGGATAGAAATAAAGTGGGGCAGATGAGAACAGGAAAAAAAAAGCTTTGGGTGTATCACCCAACCTTAGATCTGGCATCTCATCCAAACTGAGCTTCTAAGCATCACCCATACCAAAGGAAGATCAATCTCCAGAACATAATTCATCCCTTCTTAAAATAGCATAGGAAAGCAGATAGGCTGGACTCAAGTTTATTTCTTCTAGTTCACAGCAGAAGGTGCTCTTCTGAATAGCTTGAAACAGATATATTCTGATAACCAGAATTAGATATGGGTTTTTTCCCTCTAATTCCCTAGAAAAAATTGCAGAATTTTGCAGTAAAATGTTTTCTTATTTTATGCATTGACTTCCCATTAAAAAAAAAAAAAAAAAAAAACTGTTTTAGCACAGTATGCTTCATATCCCCCATTGCAATGACTGTCTTTCATTCTGCACTGCAAATTTTCCTTGTTGATCTCATAGCTCTCCAGAACTTCCTTCCCTCCTAAGGTATTTTCTTCCTGAACCACAAATCTGATCTATTTGTCTCCTGTAAGTTCTTCCAAGACATAGAAGTCTTAAGTCTGCTCACATAAATCCGTGCAAGTGCCTAAAGTGTTTTGAGGTCTTCTGTTTGTTTAAAGTAGCCATAGTGAAGAAGCCACAGAGTGCTAACTTGCAGCCTGTCCCTCTACTTCAGAGTAACCTTGCACGAGGGCAGCTGCTGTGTTACAGCTGCCGTGTGATCTGCCTTGCAAATGCGGACAAATGGTGTATAACTGATTTCCTTCATAATCTTCCATAACAAGGAAGACCCACTTAAATTCCGCAGATAACATCGAATATCTCTGAAATCTGTAAAAACATCACTTCTCTAACCAATAAAGCAAGGGCGTTTTTTCCTATCAGGATGCCTTGTAATAGATTAGATAGCAGAAAATGTACTACTGGCGTGTGTTTTTGGCAGCCTGCTTTGCTTATATGCGTGGAAAAACACTTAATCTAAATATCATGGCTCTCTTCATGGTTGTTTTCATCTGAAGTTAAAGCTATGCAATTAAAAATAATAATAGTAAAGCTAATGGAATCGATTAAGTTTTTTAGGTGGAAAATTCTGCCAGTGGAAGGTTGGAGCTGATGCATCGATACCACATTCAGAAGATGCCATCCCTCGGAAATGCTCAGAGACCTCTGCAACGTCAACACGGGCTGATGATGTTCTCTCAATGCTTTGCACAGTGTCTCGTCGATTCCTTGGCTTTGTCAGCTGGTGCTGGATTGTATGCAGTGGCACTGATGACTTTATAAAAACAAATGACAGAATTGTTTACACGGCCTTGCTAAAGGAAATAATCACATTTAGTAGTGCTGGTTTCCCATACAGGGCTTTAAAAAGGGGCTCTCGTGCTATATGCTGTAATAAGCTTTTTATAAATGCGTTCATGTGGTGCTCAGTACAGCCTGCTGTGCCGATGCTATAAAACCAAAGGGGAGCTTCATAAGCTTTAAGTGCAATCATATATTACTGTGCAGCAGCGTTCCCTCTTATTAATAAAGTTTGTAAGAAATACCCAGGCAAAGATTAAAAATACATGTATGACACTATCCACGGTAATAAAAGCTGATGTTGTCTGGACTGCTTGTTTATTTGCTAATGCTGTATGAGATGTTTTAAGGAGCACGGTGAATATGATTGAACAGATGAGCTCTTCCCTCGGGCCCTGCCTCGCCTGCCCAGCACCTTCCCAGGGATGCTGATGCTTCCCAGGGCTGGCGGCTGCTTCCTGAGCCCTCTGCTGGGCTCCTGCCTCCACTGCAGCAGGTCAGGAACGTGAGCTGCTTTCTCATCGACTTGCGTAGGCAAAGCACGTGAAAGTAACATAAAACCGGTGCTTCATTAAAGGTGATGAGATGTTTTCACTGTTTTGGCCACAGATATCTTACTTTGCTTCACCATCCAGGAATAATAGTGATTATTGAACTGTAGCACAGAAGGCTCTTCTGGGAATAGATGCACAGCAGAGCCTGTCATTGCTTGGCAAATTGCGCTCAGGTGCTCAGAAGGAGACAGGTCCTATGTTTTAGATTGGAGAAATCATAGTAAAATGGGTTAAGACACACCTCAAATGCAACCGAAATATCAAGACATTTTCTGAGAGCAGCTGGTCGCTTGAAAGAGAAATTAAGTACTAGGTAATAGTATATTTGGAGGGAAAGAAGTTAACAGGATATGTAAAATAGATCAGAACACATACTAAACTATTATACACCACGTACTGACTTTTAGATTCCATTTGTTACTGGAATTGCTATGCATCGTATTGCTTTGCAGCACGTGCAGGAAGGCACAGGTCCAGATCTTCAAACATACTGAGGCATTGAAATTCTGTAGTTTCTCTACATATTTCAGTCCTAGGGCAATCAATGGGACTTGGTCACCTCTCGTGCCCCCAGGGGCTTACATTCCAAATGAGACAGAGTATCTCAAACCCATAGTGAGTCCTGTGCAGGAGCTGATTCTCAGATGGATTTTTACATGGTGGTGGGATAGAATTACTAGACTAATTTAGAAATAGTGGTGTGAAGAGGACTGAAGTACAGTTCATTCACAGAAGAGTGTGTTTTGACAATTGTGTGGCATAAGGCATCAGAATGAGTGCAAAGCATTGCAAGTGAGACAGAAGAGTAGTCTATCATGAGCCTAGACTATGGAGAGGAGCAAAACAAGGTGAAAAATGGAACTTAGATATCTCCAAAACTGAACATAACTGTAGGTGGTCAATAGCAATATTTCTTATGGAGAAACTGGACAGTGCATAAGATAGGACCAATGTACATGGATAAAACTGAGGTTATGACTCCCAGCTGCAGTGTTCTCAGACGATGAAGGGTCCTACAGCTGGAGTCATTAAAAATTCAGCATTTGTCATATCTCTGTAATTGCAGTCCCTTGGTATCTTCTATTCCGAGTGTGAGAGGTTATAAATATTGTTGATGGCTCAACATTTGCTTTAGACTTCTTTACAAGGCATTTTTGCGCCACTTATTCATGTTATTTTTGTCAATGCAACCTTTCAGCTACATGGAGGAGATTTACAATGAAATCTGCAATTTGCTTTTGTTTCAGTTCATACAAGTTTGGACCCTTCTTTTTTAAAGTGGGTTTTAAAAACCGCTTTCCCTTTCCACTGAAAGATGCAAAACAAGAAGATGATGGTACAGTTTTAACCTGTCTTTGGGAGGGTGTGTTCCTTCAAGTATTTTCCAGGATAGCTAGAGGCATGCAAAAACCCTCATTTGGGGATGAGCAGTTCTGGCACAGACACCAAGAGACGACACTTCCATCCTTAAAATAAGCCCCCCGACATAAGTGATAATTTAATATACATCATGCCATCTGCTTTCAGAAATGTGCAAGCTGCTCCTAGAGTAGTTAACGGGAAATGCATTTTTCCTATTATTTTCCACATCCCAAGATCTAACTTGATGTCACAAAAGCATGCGTCTAGTCATCTTTCCCCAACGTAAAGTATAGCTTGCCACTGGATAGAATGATAACTGGTACAAAACCCACTGCTTCTCCCCCCTCTGCCCTTCACAACCTGCCAGAATTAAATACAGACGTTGCAGAATGCTCTGCTGGTTAGAAAGGCAGATGGGGAAGAGAGGAGCTTTCAGAACCGTGAGGCTCAGAGGCCCTGGCAGCAGCTTTTCCCTTTCTCTGCCAACAGCTTCCACCTTGAGCACTTTTACTTCACCTATAGAAACATGTCACCAGGCAAGAGATGTGCCAACGCATGGAAGCAGCGTTCAAGGCCACAGGAAGGACTGAGCTCGCTGTTTCCCCTATATAGCATACTATAGAAAATGCTAGGCTAGGCCAAGCCTTGCATAGGTGTAGCCTTAGCAGGGGGACCCAGTCTGCTGAGTAATCTCTTCCGAATGAGCCCACTAGAAAATAGATGTAGAATTTTATATCTTTTTTTCTATAAGCGGATGTTCTACAAGATGTGAGGGCACATAGTATGGCTTGGGTTGGAAGGGGCTTATAGCTCATCTAGTTGCAATCACCTGCCATGAGCACGGTTGCCACCTGCATGGCCATGACTTACAGAGTTGCAATGCAACACTGGAGTGATAAGTAGATACAGGGATCTTTGCTCAAATCCTACACTCAAAGGAGGGCCAGATTAGCCCAGACGGCTCACAGCCTTTGTTCATCTGGGCTTTGAGTATCCCCATGGGTGGCAATTCCTTTGCCCGTTCAGTGTTTGGTTACTTTATAGAAAGGATTCTTTTTCCATCTGTCTAACCAGAACCACCCTTGCTGCTGCCTGTGTGCACTTGAACCTCGTCCTTCTCTCTGCACCTACAAAAAGACTTTGGCTCAATCTTCTGAACATTTCCATTAAGGCAGTTGAAGGTGGCAACAAAATCCCCTCAGCCTTGTTTTCATAAGATTAATCTCAATTCCTTTAACCTTTCCTCATATTTTGTGTACTTTATTTCTTTAGGAATGTTGAAGGCACCAATAGACTCACTCCAGTTTGTCAACATGATTTTTGTGATGGGGAGACCAAAAACTGGATGCATTTCGCCAGATGTGGTCTTACAAATGTGAAACAATGGGTTTTCTTTTATTATTTTTTCACTTCCTAGTGGCTCCTAACATTCAGTTCATTATTTGGAGGGGAAAAGAAATCTTTTTATTTCTGTCTGAGCAATGGTTTTCTGATGTTTTCATGGCCCTGTCTGCCTCTGCTCTGAGATCACATCTCCACTGACAGCCCCTCCTCGGCACCAGCACTTGTCAGAGTTTCAGAGCTGCTTTTCCCCATGTGCTTTAATTTCCCATGACAGCACAGAACCTCAGCTGCCATTTTATCACCCACCCTCTTGGAGCTATGAGGTTTCTGCAAATGGTTTTCATTTGCACATCCTCAAATCATCAGCAAATAGTCGAGTAACCTCAGATTTGCCCAATAGTCCATGTCCCAGTGCTAGGATCCTGTTAGCCATCCCTATCTTGTGAAAACACTTTGTTGTTCATCCTCTAATCAGTGAAAGACTTTTTACCTCCTATAATAATCATGCCCATGCCCTCTTGCACTCAGCAGCTTTTAGTAGTGGCTTTCGAAAACTTGCAAGGACAACACCAACCAGTCTGGCACGATAGTTGGTGCTGCAGAGAGCTGACAGTTCTGTTAAACAAGACTCCAGTCTGCAAAAGCCACATGGACTCTTCCCCATTTTCACAAGGTCCCAGGCATCCTGCTCAAAGTGCTCCTTCTCAGGGGTGATTGGACCAGATGGACCCAGAGGTGCCTCCAATCTCAGCCATGCCACGATTCTCTGAGATGTGAGAAGTCCAGCAACATATTTGCCAATCTAGTAGTTTCATATTCAAGTTGCTTTAGCATCATTTCATGCATCCACTGCATCCTGCAGACCTGAAGTTATTCACCATAAACCTCAGTCCTCTGGCTCTTCACGCTGCCTGACAGGTTTTCAAACCCAGTCATATTTGGAAAAGGATTAATAATCTTTTCATGATGCTAGAAAGGTATTCTTCGAATCTTCTTATTTTACCTTTTTTAGGAGAATGCGTGCTCTCTATTTTTGCCTTGTTTGAACACGAAGAGTTCTTGCTTGTAATAGTCTCCTGTGCTCTGATCCTTAACTACAGTAGCTTTCTTCTGGTCTTTTAAAAAAATCTTTTCTGATACATACCATGTATTTTCTCTGAGCCTTTACTATGTTGTCTTTAAACAACATCCATGCTGTTTGCAAACATCTCACCCGTTTCTGGCTCCTATTAATTTCCTTTTAAAAAATTATCATTTTTCGTAGGTCTCTTTGCTATATCCAAGCCTGCACTGATGATATTTTTGGCTGTCTTCTTCCTACAATACCAAATCTCACTGCATTACAGCTTCTCACAAAAGCAGCTTTTTAATAACACTGTAGCAAATGTAGGCTGCACAAAGAGTTCCTTCGCCCCTGACTACATCTCCAAGAAGTAGTTGCTCATAGGTGTCTAAATATTGAGCCTCAGCATCATATTTTGTCATTGTGTTTACTCAGTGTACATGACTTTTTGCCTTATTACTGCATCTTGTAGTCCCACAGTGTTCTTCTTTGGGACATCTTGGACTTTGTCCTTGCTATGGTCAAGCAATCCATCAGTAACCCTATATTACATTCTCCTCTTGGGTGTGGAACTGCATTCTGTTGACATGACTGTTATTTTATCAATACAGTTAACTTATTGATCTGCTGTGCCTTTCAAGTTTTATTTACTGTGATAATGCTCCTCCAGGAGTATACATTAATTCTGTGTAACTTCGTGTTTTCTCAATGGTGTCCTGATTATCTTCTCTCCAGAAATTAGCGATGATGCTATAGTGGAAATGCTAAATCACAGCTTGAGACAGTGATTGAACACCTTGAGGGAAGGCAGGGCCAACCTAGAGGAGATCAGGTGCAAGCAATGCACCTGAGTGACCAGAAGAGGTGGAGCCAGGATTCACCCCTTCTCAGACCTCATTTAAGCCCACCTAACTCCAACCCCTGCCATGGGCAGGGATGTCTCCCATCAAATCAGGTTGTCCAAAGCCCCATCTAGCCTGGCCTTGGGTTCTGCCGGGGATGGGTAATCCTGGTCAATCCTTGGCCAAGATTCTATTTCCGGACAACCAGCCCCCTTTAAATTCATACTGGGCCACTGTAATACCAGGAAAGACAAACAGAGCAACTTTACAGCTATTCCTGACTCCTCTTTATAGCTACTCCTGCACATATCTTCTCTGTCATGCCCCATAGACTTGGTCTGCCCATCATCCATACCTTTCCCAAGGGAATGGTGTCTTAAGTCATGTTCCCCCCCTCCAGAGCAGAGAAATCCAGTACAGTGCTGTCAGACTTCTCCCTACTATTGTGATTTGTGGACTAAAAACTTCCTCACATGAAGATGCAATGTTTCTGCTAACCTGGGACATCCTTTGAAGGCATAAGAAGAAAAGAGAAGATTGCTGCTTTTCTTTAACTGGTGGAGTAGAGAAGTCAACCAGTTTATGGTAGACTCATGTTCGCTCCACTGAGGTCTTGAGATTGCAAACAGACCTGGATTAAAATAAACCCAGCAAAAATATTGTCATAATTATTGGTTTTAACCCAAACCAAGATCCTATCCTGGTTCACTAGATTGCCATACTTTGATTCTTTCAAAAACTGACATACTGATGGCTATACTACTCAACTGAAGTACCTTGGTTGGATAAGCAGCATTTTTCAAGGTCTATAATTTCCTAATTGGCACCTTTCTCATGTTTTGGAGGGTTAAATATTTCCTCAGTCCCAGTCCTAACAGGCTTTGGAGGTGACAGCCACCAAAACCTTGTCAATGTGGATGTTCTTGACCATCATTAGGCTCTGGTGGGATCTGAGCATTCTCCTGCCTCCTGTGAGAGTGGATGTGCTGATTTGGGAATTGGATAACATTGGGATGCTGTGAGTTGTGCATGCTACTGCACAGCTCTTACAGGTGTGCTAATGAGAGACAGCACTCTGCTCATCACCAGCCCGAGACCTTGGAGAATATAAGTAAAAATGCCAATTTGCATGTCTTGGGGTTAATTGAGGAGATCTCCGACAGAAAATCTTGCTGTCACTTCTGACGCCTGTTCTGAATATAAATCATATGTCTCCGTGGGATATTGTGAAAGCTTTTCAACTTCCACATGAACCTATAGAAACAAGGAAGGTTGTTAGCTCCCAGAGCTCACAAAGAGGGACTTTTTTCACCAAAATTTTATAGTTTCACTATTTACCTGTGCTGATGTTAAAGTGGGACTTAGAGGCCAAGCGCATGGAACCTGTGGATTCTTAAACAAAAAATACAACAAAGGGGCGTATTTTCTATCATGAAGGCCACAAATTTCCAAAGCAAAAGGTTATTTCTGCACGCACAGAAAAGCACTTATTTTCAAGTGAAGTATCCTTTACTATATACCACGTTTCTTGTGGAAAAAATACTTAGTGGATTTATTCTGTCTTCTATGAAGCCAGGAAGTTGTTTAACCACATGCAGTTGTCTCAATGAGAAAATCAGGAAAGTGCAAAAGAAAGGAAATGGTTAATTCACTGAATACTGAGGATGAATCAATGCAGATTTCTATTATTCCAGAATCACAGCATGTTTTTTCATCACCTGATCTTCTAGGGACAGGCTTCGTTGCTTTTGCAACAGTTTAATTATAAGCCACTATAGGATTACCGCCAATGGTGCAACACACAACCAGAAATCCAGATTATTTCTGTGTTTAATTGCAAATGCTGTGTGATTCTCTGATCTTCCCATCAGCCTTTGGAAGATTTTATAAATGTCTTTCTGCACATTATGTCTATATAATTAACTGTTCTTGTTGGAACACCTATTTTTTTGAGTTTATGGAGAACACCGGGGAGAGGCATAAGTTTGATGCTGATTCTAAATGAATCATTGCTTGGTTTTCAAAGTTATCCTTTAGTGATTTTGATATTCAATCTTTCTTCTTTTTTTAATCCTGCATATCCATAACGATAAAGAAATTAATTGGAAAAAGCAGAAAAAGAGAGCAAAAAGACCAAATTTTGCTCTCGGCAAGAGATCTACAAAACCAACTCAATTCCTGGTTACTGCAACAGGACAGGAAATTTTTACCAAACTCCTTTCACTTCCACTTTTTCACTTTTCTTATTTGAGCATTTAGATGTGGCTGTGCAACACCGCTGATTTCAGTGTGTTGCAAAGGATATAATTAAAAGCAGAATCCTACTTTGATTATTGCTCCACTACGTGCACTTACCAGCAGCTGCAAGGTGATGAGCTGCTAAAACCGTACGACCATGTGAAGCATTATGGGTAGAGCAGCATGCCCACATTTTGGGTGCCTCTCTAGATAGCTCCATGGAACTGCCAGCACTAAGAGTCTAGGGATGATGCCACCAGAAAAGCACCAGAGCTGTGTGTGAACTCCTCAGCATTGCAGCGCCTTTCCCATGCGTTCTTGGTGAGTTCCAATTTTCTATGCCTAAACACCACATGGATGAAATGGGAACAAGCATCTCTCCTTCCTTCTCATGCACAGACAATTAATTAAATTAATCCACCAGTCCCTGAGATAGTAACAGTACAGAGTACAATGGTTAACTGCACAATGAGCACAGGTTTCAAGATCTGTCACAAGCTGCTGAAGGAGAAATACAAATCTTTTTTATTTCTTGCTGCCGTTAACATGGGAAATGCAACATGGGCAGTCACTTTTGAAGTAAAATCAGGAATAACAGAGAACACATGCAGAAAAATGTTACAATAGTCAAAGCCAAAATATCCTACTCATCTCCTGTAGGAGGAAAGTCATCAAGAATTGGAAAAGGGAAAGCCCACATGATTAAAAGGAGAACAAGATTGGCTTCTCTCTGGCTGACAGTCTGTGCATCAGTGTTATTCTGATTCAAGGCAGTCCTGTTTGCCAGACAGTACAATCAAGGCAGATATGAAGTTGCAGAAAGGCATGACGATGAGCATAAAAAACATCAAAGATTCGCTTTTCAATGTAAGAAAGAGACAGAAAATTAAGCTCCAAGTAGGAAACAAGGTTCTGACCCTTGCTGAGAGTGACCAGAGAGACAAGCCCTAATTATGATATAGAAAGTAGCCAGTCCGAAATTGGAAAAAATAGGGTATTGGTGTATTTTACATGGAACTTGCACATGTCTGGCAAAGTGTTGAGTTCCATTTCTTTACCTTAGACACAAGGTGAGTGTGAGCTTGGTGAAGCCGTGTCATAGCCGTTGCATCCTGAAGTTTTACCCTGTAATAGAAAACTGAAGAAAAAGGGAATCCCCATTCTATCTTTCTTATGAGACTTCAAAGCTTCAATGATTTTTCCTGTTTAAATGAGTCCAGAGGAGGGCCACAAAGATAACTGGAGTGCTGGAGCACCTCTCCTATGAATAAGGGTTGAGGAAATTGTGCCTGTTCAGCTTGGAGAACAGAAGACTCATGGAAGACCTCATTGCAGCCTTCCAGTACTTGAAGGGAGCTTACAAGCAGGAGGGGGACTGACTTTTTGTATGGTCTGATAGTGATAGGGTGATGGGTAATGGCTTTGAACTGAAAGAGGGGAGACTTAAGCTGGAGGTAGGAAGAGATTCTTTACTCGGAGGGCAGTGAGGGCCTGGCTCTGCTGCCTGGAGCTGTGGGTGCCCCATCTCTGGTGGTGCCCAAGGCCATTGATGGGGCCCTGGGCAGCCTGAGCTGGTGGTAAACAACCCATTACAGGGGCTGGAACTAAATGATCTTTAAGGTCCCGTCCAACTCTACCATTCTGTGATTCCACGTTGTGGAGGACTCTGTCAAAAGCCGTTTCTTAGATGATACCAGTAGCTCTTCTCCACTCATGCAGTTATGCTATCAGAGAAGGCCACCATATTGTTTCTTGCTCATAACAAGTTTGGATTAGGGTGCAATAAAACTGTCTGTCCTTTCCTCACTTTGATTTACCATTCTGCAGTAAATCTAAGGGATACCTGCCCGGTTCATCAGCCGTGCTCCTATATTTATTTGTCAGTGACTTATAAGTATGTGGAATGGTGTTGGACTTTGTTTTGATCTGCATGAATCTTACATTAACATCCCTCTTTTTGACAGCAATCTCCTCTGCAGAGTGCTTTGTGAGATCTTCCTGTCCTGAATCCATTAAAAGCAGGTCTCTTTGACATTGTAGTGTTACACAGTACAATGTAAATGCTTTACAGAAGTCCAAGGACAATGTATTTACTTAAAAAGCAATGTTCATTTTTTGCCTTGACTACCTGCTGACAAACATTATGAAATTGCTGTCTGTCCAATATGATTTACCTGCACAGTGTCACATAGGAGGAGATAATCCCACCTACAGCAGATTGTTATGACCTCACATTGGATGTGATGAAGCTGAACAAGCACTTCTGTATCGGCCCTGACATGCAGGCCTTGATGGTCCACCTTGTTGCTGGAAAGCAGAATTTGGAAGTAAGACTCTCCCGGCTGGCATCAGGCATCCCAAATCCATTTGCTGTGCCCAGCTCTCTGTTTGGTACAGTGCTCAGACTAAAGACCCGGTTTTGTTTGACCTCAAAGCAATTTTACACAGTTGTCCAGCAATATATTGCTTTCCCCGCTGAAACTAGCTTCTTTGAGGAGGGCCAGTGTCTCTGATCTATGCTCAAAGACAAACCATTATGCCGTGATGGTGGTGAGACAAAAGCTACCTTCATAGCGCTCAGAATGCAGGCTAACAAGAAGATCTCCTCTCTGCTGGCAAGTAAAGCCATTAGTGATTTCTTCATTCTACACATGGCAGCAGAAAACTGAGCAAACAGGGCCTATGTTCTACCCTGAAAGCCAGAAGATATGAGGCTTGTATTGACTTTGACATGTTATATCAATTACATATAATTTTAAGCAGTGTTAACTTTTAGTGTTGAAAAGTCCTGAGATTAGTGCCAAGAATTATTATTGCACATCAAGTTTTAATCTGAATGACTGGGACTTGGAACTAGATGATCTTTGAGGTCCCTTCCAACCTGGGCCATTCTGTGATTCTACAAAGAGTCAACACTTTTTATTCACCTCCTGTGTTTAGAGCTCTGCAACTCTGTAGATGCTCTGCAACTCCAGGAGATAAGAACTTGCATGAAATGTGAGAGTTGGTGTTTTCAGGCAAGGAGACACTGCTAGATCCTGGGGAGGTTCTCAGGATTATCTTTAAAATCCTGTGGTTTACAATAAAGTCACGAGTGGTAGTGACCTCACATTTCTTTCTGGTAGGATAGTGTGTGCATTTTATAACCTAGGGTATAACAGTAAAATATTTCAAAAAGAAAATAAATGTAATGTATTCATAATTGCTAATGTGATTGAGAATGTACATTTAAGAAATGTAATGGCATAAACCTGAAGAAATCTAATTTTGAAAGGAAGCTGTCTAAATTTAGAGTGATGTAGTGCTAATTAATCCATTTAGCATTCCATTCTGGTTTCAGCCCTAGGAATGAATAAACAGAGGACTGCCCCTTGCTTACGAGGGGCAAAATGAAAAAGGTTGGATTTTTTTTTTATTTTTGATTTTATTTTATTTTATTTTATTTTTGCTATCCAGTCAAAACTCTAATCATTTCAGTGACAGAGCACTGTTTCTAGGCTGATTTGCAGGAGCTGGGTTTGCAAATGCATTCTAGCAAATTGAGGGTTAAACTTTTTTAGTTTTCATGCAGGTAAAAGCTGTGTCTATTACTTCATTGAGTATTACTTCATTGAGTCACCTAGGAAGATGTCAAATAACACTGGTCCTGGCACCAGTCCCTGAGGAACACCACTCATCACCAGTCTCTACTTGAACACTGAGCTGTTGACTGCAACCTTTTGCGTGCAACCATCCAACCAATTCCTCGTCCAGCAAACACTCCATCCATCAAATCCATTTTTCTCCAATGTCATGCAGGACAGTGTCAAACACGAGTCCAGGTAGATGTCCCTGTTCATTGCAAGGGAGTTGAACTAGATGACCTGTGAAGGTGTCTCTTCTAACTCTAAGGATTCTATGATTCTATAATTCTAAGATAAAAGACAAGACTTTTTTCCTCTGAAGGTGGAGTCACTGCTCTGTTCTCCAGGTCCAGAAGGAAGTAGTCTGAGTTTTGGCTTCATGGAGGAGAGATGGTAAATCCACATAATGGTGGTAAGGGGAAGATGGGATTTGGCCAAGTGTCTGCAGTGAAGTGGCCAAAGAAAGGTTCCAAGTCCATTCTGTCCTCTTCAAGATGGGTGTGAGAATCAGAGTGTGAAGAGGGTCTGCTCTCCTCCTTTATTGCCATGGAAAAAAAAATACATATTAAGCAAGAAGGGAAAAGTTATTGGGACTATGGGACAGAAACAGAACCAAAATCTCTGGAAAATCCTGGTCTTTGAACCGGGACAGCTTCCACATAAACAATACAGCGTGGAGGCTCCTGATGCAAAATCAACAGACATCAATGATTTTTTCTACACTGAATGATGTCAGGTCCCAGCATTTTTTGTTTCTGGGGGGCTGTGGAAAACATCGGCCTGGTGTTTATTTTTATTCCTATTACTCATTTTTAACCCATTTCTCTCTATGAAAAACCCTATAATCATCTTCAAAACCTACCCATAATCTGAACCAACAAGTTAACGCAATGGTGTCATCTCCCACAGCTTTCAGGCATTACTCATACAGCTGCTTTCTCTATGAAAGATGTAGTAAAAAGTCACAGTATTCAGCCGTTGAGGACAGCATTGCTATTCACTTGTTTTTATGTGGTACAGTATTTGGGATCAGACCTAAAAGATGCTCCTGACTTCATAATTATTATCGTTGCTGTTCTAAAGGAAGAAATTGAAGTATGGAGTTGAAGACTAATGGGTCTTTTTAGTGCCTTGGCATAGACAGAAGGGACTGAGAAACTGCAGAGACAAAACTGTCACCTGAGTTAAAAACATTAGGTGTCAAGGGATGGTACACTGAGATATTAGGGACAAAGAGATTTTTCTTCCTGTGTTGGTCAGACAAGTAGCACTACGGGGCCTTGGTCCAGACATGCGGAAAAAGGTGGTGATTGCCAATTGGCTACACTTGAGCCATCACTGTGACTGTATGTAGTGATAGGGGTGAGAGGTAATGGCCATAAGTTGTGCCAGGGGAGGTTCAGTTTGGTTATTAGGAAAAACTTGGCAAGAGTGGTGATACAGTGGCATAGGCTGCCCAGGGAGGTGGTGGGGTCACTGTCCCTGGAGGTGTTCAAGGAACGTGGAGATGTGGCACCGAGGGATATTGTCTGTGGGCATGTTGGGGATGGGATGGGGTTGGGCCTGGTGGTCTTCACAGAATCACAGAATTGTAGGGGTTGGAAGGGACCTCCAGAGCTCATCGAGTCCAACCCCCTGCCAAAGCAGGTTCCCTACAGCAGGTCGCACAGGTAGGCATCCAGGCAGGTCTTGAACATCTCCAGAGAAGGAGACTCCCCCACCTCCCTGGGCAGCCTGTTCCAGTGCTCCGTCACCTCACTGTAAAGAAGTTCTTGCGCATGTTTGTGCGGAACTTCCTATGCTGCAGTTTCCAGCCGTTTCCCCTTGTCCTGTCTCCACTCACCACTGAAAAGAGTCCGGCCTCGCCATTCTGCCCCCCACACCTTAGATATTTATAGACCTGGATCAGGTCCCCTCTCAGTCTCCTTTTCTCCATGCTGAACAGACCCAGTTCACTCAGCCTTTCCTCATAGGGGAGATGCTCCAGGCCCTTCACCATCTTCGTGGCCCTCCGCTGGACTCTTTCCAAGAGATGCCTGTCTTTTTTGTACTGGGGAGCCCAGAACTGGACGCAGTACTCCAGATGAGGTCTTACCAGGGCAGAGTAGAGGGGGAGGATCACCTCCCTCGACCTGCTGGCCACACTCTTTGCAATGCACCCCAGGATGCCATTGGCCCTCTTGGCCACAAGGGCACACTGCTGGCTCATGGCCAACCTGTCGTCCACCAGGACACCCAGGTCCCTCTCCGCAGAGCTCCCCTCCAGCAGCTCATCCCCCAGCCTGTACTGGTGCATGGTGCATTATTCCTCCCCAGATGCAAGACTCTACACTTGCTTTTGTTAAACCTCATCCGGTTTTTTTCTGCCCAGCTCTCCAGCCTATCCAGGTCTTGCTGAATGGCAACACAGCCTTCAGGTGTGTCAGCCAATCCTCCCAACTTCGTATCATCAGCAAACTTGCCGAGGGTGGCCATTATCCCCTCATCAAGGTCATTGATGAAGATGTTGAACAAGACTGGAAGTCTTAGTGTTCTTTTCCAGCTTTAATGATCCTATGGTTCTGTAGGGGATGCCTCACCATTAAATGCACATTTTGAGTCAAGGCAAACCCCTCCCATCCAACTCCCAACAGTTGGTCCACCCTGGATAGTGTGACAGGAAGTTCCCCTGGGTGACTGTGCTGATGCTTCTGAGTGTATTTCTTCTATGCACATCCATATCACTCTTCCCATGTGTATAAATATGGCATCTGTTCATGTCAGCTGTTGTTGGACACCCATCCTGGCCTTCAGGTGGTCCAAAGCAATGACCGAGCCTTGCATTTTGCAGAAGAATTCACCACTGCATCTGCTTCTCATGGCCATGAAGTCCCAGGGGAGAGGAAGCAGCACCCAGAACAACTTTGCCTGCATGATTTCACTGGAATTACGTAATTACTTTCTTCAAGCTAAAAGTATTTCAAGTGTTTAATTGCCAGCGCTACATAACAATCTGGAGTAATTATATAATTAACAAGAAATTGCAGCTCCCATTAGGTACTTAGAACAAGTCAAATTTAGGGTTGATTTTTTAAAAAGGTGGGAAGTTGTGCACATGAGGTTTTTTGCATAATGATATGACCTCAAAGTAGTGAGTCGATGTTTTTTTCTTTCCATAAATGAACGTTTCTGTATTCATTTAGAAAACTGTTGGAGTAAGACTTGGTTGCAAAAATCAAGAAATCTATTGGAGTTGCTGTTTAAAAAGTTCATTGGTGTCATTTCCTCACCAAAAAGCTTGCTGGAAGAGGTCATGCTGGATTGTGATATCATTTTGAACAGAAAAAGAATTGGACCAACCCCAGGCACAAAGCCTTGCTGCGATGGAGATGGGAGAAGAAACCTGATCCTGTGCTCAGTTTGGTGTTTTAGCCACTGGGTCGTCATTCATCCCTACTAATGGGAGCTGCCCTCTGACATAACAGTGTTATCTGGTTCTTTATAACCAGGACTGGAAAATAGGGCTATCACGTCCTTACCATATTGCTGATCCTGTTTTTCAAGTGACCAACATTGCATTCATTAAAGCCATTGGAGCTTTGCCACACAGACCAGCCAAAATTTTCCTCTTTGAGCAAGCTCCCAACTCTCCAAACGACAAACAATTTCATCAAAGGAATGACACAAACCTTCTTTAACTGCAGGCAGGATAGAAAAAATGCCTCTGCATTTTCCACCCAGATGTGTAACATGAAGATCCTGCCTAACTAACCTCTTTTAAAGTCTCAAGCATGGCCTGGGAGATATAATTGATCTGGAGTTTTTAAAAGCCGTTGCCAGTTTCGTCAGAAAGATGTCTTGTGCAACTGAAACCCACTGGGAGCCTGAGTGAAATAATGGAATGGTTAAGTAACTTAGTACAGGCAGCAAGGAGAATTTGTAGCAGAAACTGTAGGCACGTTGATCTGGTGCCAGGTCGGGGAAATCAGTTATAGAACTGATTTCATTTGGTGGTGATGCAAAAACAAAGGTGTCAGACAAAGGAGGCAGGGCAAATGCACCATTCCTGCTCCTTTGGGTGGGGAAAGAGTGGTAAAAAAATGAAGCAGGGAAATATGCTCAGAGCACTGCATAAGAGGTTGAAACCATACCGCAAACTTCGGAAGCTTCTTTGTCACATGGGGAAATAATGTAATAGCCCAGCAGGCAGAGGGCTGCGTCTCAGCATGAAGTGGGTCTGAGCAAACCTCGCTGATTTCCATAGGAGCTCCTCTATGGAGGCAGTGGTGATCCTGCACCGGGGCTCGTTCTGCTGCAAACAGCAGAGGGGAAAGCATCCCGTGCTGCTTTATTATCAGCAGCCAGACAAGGAATCTGATGGCGGAGATGGCAAAGTGGGGAATGGGGTTTGGAGATAACCGGTGTCGCGCCATGGCGGATGTAAATCCCTTGGTGGGGTCTGGCTGCTCACCCCGCAAGGATCCAGCCCTTTGTTCCCCGCAGACTCCGGGATTAGCGGCAATGAAAAGAATAAAGAACAGACCTCATGAAGCTGCGATTCACCCGCACATTAATGTATGCGCATAAAAGGAGCGGCCACCCGGGCCAGGCTGGGAGAGAAAGGATGCGAAGGTCATTCAGGAGCAGATGTCACCTCAGTAGAAAACAAAGCAGTAAAATGAACAAGCCTCAATGGACCCAACGCCTTTTCAGGCAGACTCCAGAATTCGTGTTCCAGTAACAGAAATAAATGTACAGGGAAAATGTGTGTGTTTGTTTCTTTCTCTCACAGCAATAGAATCACATCCCCGCGTCTGTGCAGGAGCTCCTTGAAATAAAGCTAGAACAACACTTATCTCTTATCAGCACTTGGGATTTGCAATAATGAAAAGATTTGCATAACAAATGCTCCTTCTCCTTGTTCTGGTTGGGATGGAAGTATTAATTTCCCTTAGTTTTCTACAATATTTTTTTTTAAATATATCTACCTTACTGTGAAAAATTCAGTCCCTCTTATTTCTAACGACTATCTAAGCCCTTCTGTATTGACCTTAGCCTCTGCACTTTGGGAAATGAAATGTATATATATTGCCTTTGTTTATATCTCTACAGGCTCCTAATTACTTTCAGAAAAAAATAAAGAAAAAATATCTCCTTTACCCCTTGCATGTCTCTGCTTTACTCCCATGTCAGTCTGTGGGCCTCTGCAGCCAGACATAGAGCAAACCAGGCAAGAGAAGGTTCTACACCATGTAGTCAATTAATTATGAAGTCAATCAGGAGGTAAATATATGCATTAGCATTGTCGAGGGCTAGAGGGGATCTCTTCTGCGGTAGCAGAGGCTCTTTATGCATGTCAGCCTGCTCTGCCCTTTGATCATTCGTGCTCCAGCCATGCCCCTCTGCAAGTTCGTGTTGTATCTCCCAAGCTTTCCACCTGGCCTGATGGAGATGGAGAAATGATCTTCCACAGGCTCTCCTGGCTGCAGATCAGCCTCTCCTTATACTGGGGCAGGATCATAGAGACATCGAATCATAGAATCATAATGGTTAGAAAAGACCATTAAGATCACCAAGTTCAACTCCAACCTTGTTTAGCTTGGAGAAGAGAAGGCTCTGGGAAGACCTCATTGTGGCCTTCTGTTACTTGAAGGGAGTGTATAAACAGGAGAGGGAATGGCAGTTTACCTGGATTGATAGTGGTAGGACAAGGGGGGATGGTTTTAAACTGAGACAGGGGAGGTTTAGGTTGGATATTAGGAGGAAGTTTTTCCCCCAGAGGGTGGTGAGGCACTGGCACAGGTTGCCCAAGGAGGCTGTGGATGCCCCATCCCTGCAGGCATTCAAGGCCAGGCTGGATGTGGTTCTGGGCAGCCTGGGCTGCTGGTTGGTGACCTGCACACAGCAGGGGGTTGGAACTGGATGAGCATTGTGGGCCTTCTCAACCCGGGCCATTCTATGATCCTATGTTTCAACCCGCACCATGTCCCTCAATCATATCCCCACGGTTCTGGAACACCTCCCCTGGGCAGCTGTGCCACATCACCGCTTTTTCTGGGGAATTTTTCCTAATATCCTAACTGAAAGTAGTAGATGAAGTAGCTCATCCCAAAAAGTGCTCCCAAAATGTGTTTGACTCACTCTTCAACCCAGCTGTGGTTCTTGGGAACCTTCCACACCACACAACAGAACTAAACCACAGGAAAGTGACCACTTGTGGCCAGGACCTGGTGGAAATTTAGCATGAGATCTGTTAGATTTACGAGATTCATCCTTCAAGTCAAAAAGGCTCTCCTTGGAAAAGAAATCATACTGATGTATTTCGATTTCAAGACCTTCAGACCTTCTTGAAAAAGGTCTTTTTCCACACTTACAAGGAACCAGCTTTTAATATCTGAAGTCAATCTTCCTTCTTCCAAATAAAGCCTCTTTCTTTCAGTCCTCTTTCTGGGAAACAACCTCCACTTTCTCCAGAACACCTTTTCTCCTAGTTGTACCCTTCTAATGTCCTGACATTATATTTTCTGTAGCAAACAAATGCAAAACAAAACAAAATAAAACCATTTTTATCTCCTTGCCCTTACTCCTGAAGAAGCAGCTCGAAAGGCAAATGGGATCCTGGGCTCCATCAGGAGAGGGGTGGCCAGCAGGGACAGGGAGGTGATTGTCCCTCTCTACTCGGCTCTTGTGAGGCCCTATCTGGAGTACTGTGTCCAGGTGTGGAGCCCCCAGTACAAGAAAGACATTGAGATTTTGGAAAGGGTCCAGAGGAGGGCGACTAAGATGATCAGGGGGCTGGAGCACCTCCCCTATGAGGACAGGCTGAGGGAGTTGGGCTTGTTCAGCCTGGAGAAGAGAAGGCTGCGGGGTGACCTCATTGCAGCCTATCAATACCTGAAGGGAACCTACACCCAGGAGGGGAGTAAACTCTTCAAAAGGGCTGACAACAGCAGGACTAGGGGAAATGGATCCAAGTTGAGGGAGGGAAGATTTAGGTTGGATGTTAGGGGGAAGTTCTTTACTAGGAGAGTGGTTAGGCCCTGGAACGGGCTGCCCAGGGAGGTTGTGGATGCCCCCCCCCCCCGTCCTTGGACGTGTTTAAGGCCAGGTTGGATGGGGTCCTGGGCAACCTGATCTGAATGTGTATGTTTGGTGGCCCTGCTAGGCAGGGGGGTTGGAACTACATGATCCTTGGGGTCCCTTCCAACCCGGGTGATTCTGTGATTCTGTGATTCTGTGAAGCAAAAAGCACAAGATTCATTGGAGGAATTCTCAACTCAAGCTCCTACTCTGGATCACACATACAATTTGTCCTACCTGTTAGGAGTGCCACATCTTTGTTACACCCATGCCTTTGCATGGAAGCAATGCAGTAACACAGTACTCAGCCTGGATGTGGGGCTCAGCAGCTTTTCTTCTGGGACCCTGCCGCAAATCTCCATCTTGGCTTGCACGAAAGTGATGCTCTTGCTGTTCCACTTTTTCTCCTCCACTAAAGCATGGCAGGGAAGCAAAAAGCTTTCTTCTGCCTTAATAATTCCTTGGATAAATATTCTTTTTTTTTTTTTTAATATAACAAAGAAAGATAAAAAATAATATTTCTGTTGGGGTTTGAAGATCACAATGTGTTACTTGCAGTGTGACTCTCTGCATATGGACTAAACTGAAGGCATGACTATTTTGGTTTTCTGTTTTGAAAAGACAAAGTGCAGAGATAACAAACCGGCTCCTTTTAGTCAGATAACTAAAAGGAAAGTGGATTATTGATCTTGTTATTATTCTTTTGTGTCTTTGGAAAGATCATTAACAAAATAATTTAGGCAGGAAAATGGAAGGCTAAGAGCTGCACTAAGAGGATGGTTAAGTTCCCTTGCAAACTCCTGAAACCACTTTACTTCACACTTTTGCTGTTGCCTCATAGTGAAGTTTCCAGCCAATGAAAGGCAGCTGAATAACTGATTTCTACCTCATTGGCATCACTTGCAGTCATAGAATCAGAAATCGCAGAGTCGCAGGGGTTGGACGGACCTCAAGAGATCATTGAATCCAATCCCCTGCTAAAGCAGCTCCCTACAGTAGGTGACACAGGTCAACATCCAGACAAGTCTTTAGTATCTCCATAGAAGGCGACTCCACCACCTCTCTGAGCAGCCTGTGCCAGTGCTCCATCACCCTGACTGTAAAGAAGTTCTTCTGCATGTTTGTACAGAACTTCAAGTTCTAGGCCATTGCTCCTTGTCCTATCACTACACACTATCAAAAAGAGCCTGGACTCATCCATTTGCCTCCCACCTCCCTTCAGATATTTATCAAAAATTAATCAGATGCCTTATTGGTCTTCTTTTCCCCAAACTGAACAGACCCATGTCTCTCAGCCTTTCCTCATATGGGAGATGCTCTTTATCATCTTTGTGGCCCTGCACTGGGCTCCTTCCAGAAGACTCCTGTCTTTTTTGAACTCAGCCCAGAACTGGACACAGTAGTCCCCAGGGCAGAGTAGAGGGGAAGGATTGCCTTCCTCAACCTGCTGGCCACACACACTTTTTAATGCACCCCAGGATACCATTGGCATTCTTGGCCACCAGAGCACACTGCTGGGCAACTGTGGGCTCAAGAACACAATCTTCTGTGAATTATTCTGGGAAAAACCACAAAGACAAGGAGAAAGTTGGGTTTGTGGTCCAGCTCATGAGTGCTGAACTACACCTTTAGTTTGCTGCAAAATCATAGAACCATAGAATGGTTTGAGTTGGAAGGGACCCTTCAAGGCCATCTGTGCCACTCCCTGCACTGAACATGGACACCCACAGCTCCGTCAGTGCTCAGAGCCCATCCAGCCTGACCTTGGCAGGGATGGGACATCCAACGTATCTTTGAGCAACCTGTACCAGTGCCTCACCACCCTTACTTACTCGTACTCTTGCTACAAAACAGAGACAACCGTCCATTTGCTAAAGTATCTGCTTTAAAGCTTTCTGCAAAGAGAGTGGCCTGTGGGAATTCTTGTGGGAATTTTGTGCTGTCTTTTCCTTGAGAAGAGATGCCATGAGTTGTCTCTGGAAGACTCGTTAGAATTTGCAACATTAAAGTTGTTTCCTGAGGTAATCAGACTCTATTCTGACATGAACGAAATCCAAGACAAAGTCCCACTTCGTGTCATCCAGAAATCAGTGCATTATCCATGCGGACATTAATACGGTAGAGCAACATTTTCCGCCGAGGAGAGGAAATTAAAAATATTAGCATTCTTTCCAGTTCATTGTGCTGGAACAGTCCATACTAATGATATCCATTGGTCAAAAAGGAAGAGGAGGATGCTTCCTCATTCATGGACATTATGTAGAAAATTTAACAAGTCGTTTCTTTATTTCTCTTTATTTAGGACATTCATGCATGCCATCTCTTATTTCAGGGCATTGTGCTTTTTAATTAGGACATAGCCTTTGTAATAAGCACATTTAAGAAGAATTGCTAAAGAAATAAAACCTTAGGACATTAAACTAAAGTGACAAGGAATTAAAAAGGCATATGATTTTCCTGATTTTATCCCCTAGGAAATATTCTGAGATTGTTGGGTCATCAACAGCAGTTTTGAACTCAAAACACAAGAAACTTTATACTTTCCTTATTAAGGCAGGAGAAAGGGATGAATCTCTGCAGCTTAATAAGCAATTCTCAGCTCTCATAACTCTACAGTTATGGAAAGTATAATTTAACTCCATATTCAGCCACCATTGTGCCATGACAAAGTCCATGTTCGTATCTACTAGGGGAAAAGATATTCTATTTTCATTGCGGCTGTTTGGTCATACAGGAAATGATGCCTGTCTTCCTCAGTTTGTCCTCTTGACAATGAAGTGCCAAACAAAAAGCAGGAATAAAAAGATAAGAAGGGAAAGTTAACACCATAGAATTTGTCTTTTGCTTCTCACTCGCAGAGGAGTAATTAAAATGACAGGTGAATAGATGTGATTTTTTTTCCTGCCGAGGAATAGGTGACAGAGAGGACAGTTGAAGGATCTTCTTAAGGAGGCCTTCAGAGCACCTGCCTGTCTGCCTTGAGCAAGTAACAAGTATGAATTTATTTGGGGATAGGAACAAAACAGTGGTTGAACTCAATGATTCTTATGGTCTCTTCCAACTCAGGATATTCTCTGACTCCATGATAGGTACAGATTGAGTGCTTTTACAGAGTACATCTGATCTTACTTCTAACTCTTGGAGCAGGAGGTTGAACCAGAGACCTTCTGGAGCTGCTTCCAGCTCAAATCCTCTTGTGGTCCTGCGAGGGAATGACATCTTGTCAATCTTTCTTTTCTTCGGTCCCTTCACTGCAATCTGCTCTCACCTTCAAACAGCAATGTCTTTGGAGCCAGTTGGTGACCTGGGACATCCCACTTCAATCCCAACTTCAGCAGTGTTCAATCCCAACTACACAGCTCTTCATGCCTCCGATCTCTGCAGAATGGAGGCACTGCTCTGCTTGCAAGAGGCAGCTGTGAGTTTAAATTCATTAGAGATCACAGAATCTTAAATTCAGTGGTAACAAGGGCTGCAAAACAGACAAAATACCGGGTGGGAAAAATCTGACAAGATGCTGATATCTGGTCTAGTTGCCTGGATACTCTCTCCTGGCACAGAGAACACGTGCTCCAGTGCCACCATCACAAGATGCGAGCTCAGAAGTTGATTCATTTCAAGTTAGGATGAATAAACAGAAAATAAAATATCTTCCACAGCAATTTCAGGGTCAGAACAATAGGAGTTAGGAATTACCTTTCAGACCTAAGAGTACCTTGGCTGAGATAGAGGAAGAAGATTGTCGTTTTGCCACGAGCCTTGGGTTTGGAGCAGCTTATGGTTGAGCTGTGTCAAGAACATCATTTGGGAAACTGGAGTGTGACAGACAGTCAAGATCAGCAGCCTACTTCCATATGGCCAAATTAATTTCACAGCTTCGCCGTGGAGAGAAAGACGATGTGCCTCCCACCTTCCTTGTGGAGGGAGAAGCAACGTTCCTGCCAAGCAGCTTGCGCAGGACAACAAATACAAATGCTGTGTCCCCTTTGAACAGCACGGGAGCTTCAAATGAGGCTGCTGAGCCTTCCCATTGCTAGGCAAAAATCACAGTGCTGGGGCAACCAGTTGTAAGTTTTGCAAGAACTCCGTGTGTCTTCTCCTAATGGGCCACAGTGAAACGAGGGAAACAAACAGAAAAGGAGCTCAGGGGAGACCTCACTGTTCTCTACAAGTCCTTGAAAGGAGGCTGTGGTGAGGTGGGGGTTGGTCTCTTCTCCTAGGTAACAGTGGTAGGATGAGAGGTAACAGCTTCACCTTTCATGAGGGGAGGTTCAGGTTGGATAATAGGAACAATTCCTTCTCAGAAAGAGCAGTGCTGCAGTGGCACAGCTGCCCAGGGAGGTGGTGGGGTCACCGTCCTTGAGGTGTTAAGGAAAGTGGAGTTTTGGCACTGAGAGACATGGGCAGTGGGCATGGTGGGGTGGGCTGGGATTGGACTGGGTGATCTTAGAAGTCTTTTCCAACCTGAATGATTCTATGGTTCTAAGAGAAATTTTTCTGGGGAAGGGTTTGAATGAGTCTGCAACCTGTACTCCTTTAAAAGTTGGGCAAGTGTTTTATATCTGCATTGCTGAGAATGTATCATCAGCATAGCACTTGTCCTCTGGTAGTCTGATGCTGTTGGCGCTTGTCTGTGAAGAAAAGCTTTCTTCACCAGCTCTTCTCTCCTGTTTTGTTCAACTGTGACTTTTCAATGCTGATTTTCCTTCTTATCAACCTGACTCTGAATCTGAAGTTGTGGCGTGGAGGTTTGAAGTTCTGGATCTATGGAAATGTCATGAGTCACTCCCTCCCTCTTTTGATAAGCATACAAGAAATATCAAAAATAGGAATTTATAACGTAATTAGTTCATTAATTACAAAGTCCTTTCAGAACACTTTGTGAAGATGGCAAGATTGCATATGGCTTGGATCAAAGTCTATGTTTCCACAAAGACATTATTAGCCAATTAATCTCAGCAGAGCAACCAATAGACATGACTTCCTATAACCATGACGCTGTAGGGAAGATTTAAAAACTTTAGAGGCTGGGCAGTTTAAGAAACTTTAAGAGCTGTACCTAAAATACCAGTTGCCAATCTGCAGGCGCTGCAGCCAGCAGTAGATGCTAACATGCTTGTGCTTGACTGCCCAGCATTACAATTGCAAATAGCCTATACTACTGTTTCACAACATTAGCCTAGCAACAAATGAGCAGGAAAAAAACATTTACTCTGTAGAACATTTGAAATGGCATTCCATACGCATTGAACAAACTGCCCAGTATGAAATCGACGTGCTAGATCTACACGCTGCACGGGATCTCCTCTGAAACTGCACAGCATCATTGCTAACAACAAAATGGCAGAGGTTGGACTGAGGGCTCCTGTAGTCCTTTAGGGGAAAGCTTGGCTTTTGTGAATGGACAGAAGGATGGGCAGGCGGACAGATGAATGGATGGATGAATGGACAGGCAGGTGGGTGAGTGGATGGACGGATGGACAGACATTGGGGGAAGGAAGGAAAGCTCAGTTTTCAGCCTCTGAAGTTAAACTCTCCTTTATAGCTATCTACCTTAGTGCAAATTTGATCTTATTTCCTGAAACATGGCTTTTTAAACTGTTCTACCACTTAGGTCCTAGACTCAGCATCTCTCAAAATACAAACATAAATCCCAAGGCAACCCCTCTTCCAGTAAGTTTATTATCAAAATCTGGAAGAGAGAGTCATCTCCAAGAGTCTGAATTACCACTAACAGTGACAGCTATTAATTTTCTGGAGGACTGCATGACAATCAAGTGTTAGGGGCCCAAGTTCTGGTTCTTGGTCATACTGGACAATATGTTGGTGTTACTAAAAGGACAATTGCCATAAATTTGCTTTTCAGATGACAGCGTAGCACAGCAGGAGCAAACAAACTGGGAGAAAGAAGAGAGCAACCGGGGGAAAATAGCAGTAGAACAAATATATTCTAGTACCACTAACACTAGTTACAGTCCCCACCTAAGTAATCATTCAGCTGTACGATAAGCTCTGATCAAGAGGTTCACTAAATCTTTTCTGACAGCCAAGAAATTTCATCCTCACCTACTGTTGGACTCCTTGCATCTTTTATCTGAAGTATTTAGCAGGCGGTATTTTGCTGAGGTTGACTTCAATCAGATAAAATAGCTCAGATATTCCTAAATTAAAATTCAAAATAAAATGGAAAATGTCCTCTTGACCTCCACCCGGCAGATAAATCGAGGACAATAAAATCAATGACATTCACTTCAGCTCTCAATACATTTATCTCCCCAAAGCTCTGCAAGCAATGGGGGATGACAGAGAGCCTAACAGGAATAAAAATCCTGTCCTGCTTCTATGGAAGGAAAGTCAGCCTCTTTTCTGTGCCAGACCTTGCAGGAGGATTCAGAACCTTGGATATGCAAGACCAGGAGGCACAAGCAGTGTGATGTATCCTCAACCACTGAGTTCTTCTGGAACACTGTGAGCTAACACTCCAACTATCTGTATATTTATTGCAGCTAGACAGTGTCAGCTGCTACCATCACCTCCACATTTTCTCGCCATTCCTCTACCATGTCCAAGCACATCATCACCATAGCCCTCTTGGGAGCTTGTGACTGAGCAGGATGTTGCTCTTGGTGTGCCATTCCCAATGGCTTACTGGGAACTGGGACTGTGCTATCCTGCCTGGAGCAAGCGACAAGATGGTAGTGCAGTGTTTGTGCTTCAGAGAGGCTAAAGCCACAAAGCAGATGTGTCTTTGCTACAGACCTCTTTATTAATGAAGTCCAAACCCATGTTCTTGCTCCTCACAGGGATCTCTCACAGATATTTCCACACATCTGCAGTTGAAGTGCTACTAGGATAACTCCACAGTTTCCTTCCTGGCTCCATAGAATTCAAGCCTTTCCATCAGCAAGGGGATATAAAGACCAAGTCTTTGTGAAAGACTTGTTTTGGTCCCTTTAGAAAGACTCTTAACAGTGGTTTCAAAGTGAACCATCTCAAGCTTCAGTAAAGAAAGGATCCTTTCCATTTTCAGTAGTTTGCTAATTCTCATAGTTCATTTTCACTCACATAGTCAGTAAGCAGATAGCACTGTGTATATCAAAAATGTTTTTCCATTGAAGGATTCTTTTTGGTCAGAGTGTGCCAACTAAATCCTTTAGCTTCTGCAGGTACATATGGAGATAGCTGTCCAGATCCATATCCATTCAGGACAACTTGCCCTCTAAGAAGCACGAGGAAATTCAGACATGCCATCAGGCTGCACCTGTTGGACGTGCTGGCACCAAACGTTGAACGGCCCTGGGTAGATCTGTGCTGCTGATGGCAACATCATATAGAGCAGATATTGAGCTCGGCTTCTAATCACTTGTGACCAGCTATGGTGCCAGAACACATGTTCTGATTATCAGAACTGACTCCAACACCCTGGCTGGGCTCTAACTTGAATAATTACGGTCTGTCCTGGAATTTCTCTATAGCATTTCAGTTTCATTTAGTGCTCTATGCATAGGGCTCTCCTTCTTCTGGAGCATTTGGGATCCCATCTCATGATGTCCACAGCTAACTGTCCACCATTAATAATAATAGAATTTCTTTTAAAAAAAAAAAAAAAAAACAACTCTTTCAAGGCAAAAAGCTATGTTAAGTATGCAGGCAAAGAGCTATATTTTAGCCCCAAGGTAACAATGAGTCTTTATGTCTGTGTCCATGCTGTCTGACACATCACTTTTCAAGTCAATAAATGGAACTCCAGCTCCCTGAGGACTTGCTTGAGGTCCAGGAGCAATGAAAGCATAGGTGAGAGGACAACCTGAGGGCCAAGCAAGTTGTCTCCCCAGGAACATCACCGGAGTCACTCCAGAGGCTGCCCCAGGAATGTACTGCCCTGAAGAAACAAAGAGCTGTGGCCTGTGAGTGCTCTGCACAGCATTAGAGATGCTGCCCTGATCTTCCTGACCTCATCCACTGGGTACTTCAATGCACTTTATTTGACTAATATTTGTGAAGGGCTTTGAACGAAGGCTCAGAAAGGCTATGAGGTGCACAGCACTGTGGATGGTTGTCCTCTTAGTTATCTGTTGTTTGTACTTTGAGCTTTCAATGCATTTCTAGGCCACAAAATCTGCAAGCGTCTTATTGGTCAGTCAACCAAGTGCAGCAGCCATGAGTGGAACCTTTTTTTTTTAATTCCTTTCCAATTAAAGGAAAAAAAGGATAAACATGATCTCCATCTTGTTGTTCAGATGTGAGCCATGACAAGCCCTGCATCACCACAGACAGAAAAGACAGAACAAGATACATTTTTCCCCTTCCCCAGCACCGTGCTTTTAGGCTGGGAGTTGAGGACCTTGAAACATCCCTGTGTCCCACCTGAGCTCCCTCATAGGTGCAGATTATGCCCGTGGTTTCTGGTTGGGGTCTGACTCATCATCATGTTGACGTCAGTGCTGCATCACCATCCTGCCGGAACAGAACTTTGAGCCCACTTTGCAATCACTTTAGCAAGTGAGGGCACCAGGTGGGAGACAGGCCAGGCTGGCAATGAGCAGAGACTCTTCTCTTTAACTGTCTGATGTTTTCCAGTCTTCTCATGAGCAGGCAGCTCTTGTTTCCTTCCCAAAGAAGACATACCCTACAAGAGGCTGTTATATAGCGCAGTGAATAACTTTTGATTGTCAGGTTTTCCACCTTAATTGACTGGCAGACAAAAATAAAACATCAGCAACAGTAATAGCTTCATGCTGTCTTTCACTTGAACTTTCCCTAGCACTTTGCAAGCCAGAATAAAATACGCTTCACAGCCTCTTCCGAGGCAGGTGGGGATGATACAATAGAAGGTAGAAGGGAAATAATTTTTTGAGGTTACCTAAGAAACTGAGATACAGTTTCATATCTCTTGACTCACCATTCCATCCTCTAGGTGACAAGATGGGAACCAGCATGATAATCAAGTGTGTGTTTGCTCAGCACTAGGGTGGACCGAGGAACGTCATCTGCTTGCTAAGGGCTACCTTGGCAGTGAAGGTTTATTCTGTTTTTCCCCTAATACTAAACTTATCTTTATTGCAAGTAAGGTCTTTGCTTCCTTTACATAATTTCCTGGCCATTGGAAAGAGGACATTGATCTAGAATCATAGAATCATGTAATCATAGAATATGAGGAGTGGACCCTCATGAGTCTTTGAGTCCAACTCCTGGCTCCACTCAACACCACCCAAAATCCAAACCTGATAACTGAGAGCGTCCAAACATTCCTTGAGCTCCATCACCTAAGGCTGAACAAAGCAAGGGACTTCACCCACTCCTTACACACCTTGCCTTCTATAGCCTTCCCCATCTCCATAGCCCTCCTGTGGATGCTCTCTAATAATAAATGTCCTAAAAAGCATGTTTTCCCCCTAAAGCTTCTGTAGTGTGGAGACAGTGTTTCCAGGATGACTGAGGGCTTTGGAGAACCCAGATGGGTACTGCCCTCATGCTGGGACCTAGCTGAAGGTATAGGGTTCCCAGGGTAGCCAAAATCCCCAGAACAGAGCAAGGCAGCAGCAGCTGGCAGCTCACAGCATGCCAGGGCACAGCATGCCGAAAGTGGAGCACGAGCTGCTGCCGCCCTCTGGAAGAGCCAACAAAACATCTGTGACATTTGGGATCGTTCCAGGACGAGGGAATCAGAAGTGGATCCTGGAAATCTGCCTGTTACCCTAATGAGGATGTTTCCGCATGGTGGCAGACCGCTTACGCTCAAGCCGAGGAGGATGGCACGTGGGGCGGGTGGACCAAGTGACCTCCTGATGTCCCACAGGGTTGCCCCACACAACGGCCTTTCTGTCTTCTGTGTGAGGGATCGGTTACTGGTTTGCATGGCGTGCTATTGCCTGTGTAACTTCAGCTCCCAGGAGGATTTTCCCATTAAGAGAAGGAAAAAAAAAAAGAGAGAAAAGCTTTGCATGGGCTTTTAAGCAAACAAAATGTGGAACATGTGTGCACACAAGATTTCACACCCACGCACAATTTCCCTTCTAACGTCGCAAATGGCTCGTGCGTGAGGACCTGGGGTAGTGCAAAGGATCAGCATTGCAGCAGAAAGAGGTGGCAAAAACAGCGAAGCCAAAGAGAAAAAAAGATGGGCAAATTTCAGTTACCACTTCACCTCGGAGAAATCAAATAGGGCTTTAGCTCCCCAAAAGGATCTGCTTTATCTGATGTTTGATCCAGTTGAAAACACATTGGCATTCCCTTCCTGTGCACTGCCACAAGGATACTGTAAAGCAGATAAGAACTTGAAATTATGGTAACGGATCTGGGGTGGCAAGTGGGGATTGGAACCTGATGATCCTTGAGCTCCCTCCCAATCCAAGCCATTCTGTGATTCTATAATTCTATGATTCTAAGTGATTTTATATAGCATTTATTGCCACCAGTCAATCTGGGTTTTTGGACTCCCAAATGAGTGGGGAGGGCTTGGTGCTGCAATCACATTGTGGCTTCAAAGTTATGGAAGAGCTTCAGGCTTGTGCTTAAAATCTACCAAAGTCTTTATCAACAGCAGCAGGAAAACAGCCTACTAGACCCAAGATTCTGTAAGAGAAAAAAGTACATACGTGAAAACTAGACTTTCCCTCTGCATATTGGACGGCAAACTTTTCTGCATGCTTAAGATATCAGTACATATCCCTCGATGGAGAACTATGTGAAATAAGTCACAGCCAGGACCTCGAAATCATGCAAGAAGGTTAAGAGCACGCAGTGGTGGATCTTGCTGTAAGCGTTTACATGGTGCTACACCAAATCAGAATGAGCTGTCTATAGACAGATCCTCTATGTTGGCCATATGGGCATGAGGAAAGCACTGTTCACTCCATCTCAGTGCTAAATTTCACAGCACCAGCTTGGGTCACCATCAAAATCAACTCAAGGCCGTGGCATCACTCCTTATTTCCCAGAGCCTGTTTCTCTGGTGCTCACTGAGTGTCCAAGAGCCTCCTCCCCACCGCATCGGAAACACAAATGTGAAACACGTGGCTCAGCTTCATTAAAAATTATGCTAATGAGTTACATCATTTAAATTGCTAATAGGGTCGGCTGTTTCTAGTAAGACATGACAAACAGTCTGGAAAGATTTTTTGCATTTTTAAAGATCTCCTTTATTCCCAAAGGGAAGCAAGTTGTTTCAGAGGGGAAAATATATATATGTATTTACATATACACAGGCACTCACACACAAACATGCATACACACATGCAAATACCTTATTTTTTTCTACCTAAAATACAAGTGCTACAAAACAGCTTTTCTGTTAGATGTGGGCCTGGGTGCACCAAGCTGAATCTGCTTTTGCCATGGCAGTTTCAAGCTTGGGAAAGATCCTCTTGGGGGTTGGAGGAGCCCATGCAGAAGATGCCAGGAGAGTGTCATTTCATTGCCTTGAACACATCCCCACCTTCCACAAGTCACCAGCCACTCCCAGAAGACTAACAGCTGCTCTTTGCAAGGAATGCTGATGAGCAGCAGCCACAGGGACAAAGATGAAGCCAGAAGTGGAACCAGGAGATTTGGTCTCTCTCCTGGGAAGTAATAGTTCTGAAATAGGTTATTTTTATAACACGCTGGTGTGGAATCTTCATCCAAGGGAAATTAAATTGTTATGACATATATTAAATGGGCAGGACACTTGGCTGCCCCATGGCTGGGCATGGTCTGCAGGTCCTTGCATGCCACCAAGAAAAATGTTTTCTCTACCCAACAGCTGTAATGGGAAAAACTGTCCCCTGGAGCATTTGGGAAACCCATCCCAAAGTGGAACCCAATGCCTCTGGCTTGTGCCAGTGTTGGGGGAACAGATGGCAGTTCAGCCACTGGGGGCAACCCCAGTAATGTCACCAGGCTGCCAGAGGGAGTGGGCTTCCATTGGGAAGCACAAAGAGGAGAGAAGCATCCAGAGGCAAAGCCCAGCAGAAGGCATTCGTTAGAACCACTGTGAAGAGTAAACAGATGCTAGAGGACCACAGCTGAACTTTTCTGGATGCCTCCCACTGACTTCCCAGCAGTCCTTCAGCCAGGAACGTCTCCATGTGATGTTACAGTGCTGACCACAGCAAGCAGAGAAAACGTGTTCTTTGCACTCACAGAAGGTGTCATGGGTTTTGTCAAAATCTGAATCCAAGCTTCTCCCAAGCCTAGGTCAGGCTCCCCAGTAGCATCTTAGTGAGTAATCACTGCTTAAACGATGTGTGTTGTTGCATCATAATTTCAGTACTCATTATTAAATTTCAGTTGTATAGGGAGAGCCATGTATTCACTTTTAATTTTAGATGGCTTTCTTAAAAGACATTTGCACTGAACATGCCAGTTCTGCAGCAGTTCCCTTCAAACCTTCTGGTTCATCCATGTTTACTCAAAGCCTCAGAATACATAGCAAAAGCAGGAACAGCCTATATTTGGAGTTGTCCTTCTGCTGTTGGTTTGGAAAACGCACTTTAGCCCAGGTAACTTCACTATATGGCTTTGTGGGGTTTCTAAGGACGTTTGGATAGAAGTGGGTGCAGATACTACATCTGCCATGTCTCCAAGCTGAACCAGGCAAGAGCCCAGCTTTGCCCTGGTGTGGGCAGGGGAGGTGACCATGTCCCTCTTTGAGCAGGGCTGCCATGTCCCCAGTGAGGCTGCCCTCTCCCTGGAAGCATTCCAGGCCAGGCTGGATGGGGCTGTGAGCAGCCTGATGTGGAGGGAGGTGTCCCTGCCTACAGCAGGGGTTGGAACAAGGTGATCTTAAAGGTCCCTTCCAACCCAAACTGTTCTATGATTCTATGATGTGCCATGGGAAAAAGAAAAAAAAACACAACAAAACAAGGGAACCAGCAGACAACAAACTCCTGCTACACTTCAGTAGTACAGGACGTACTGGCTTATTCTGCCTCTGATGGAATATGATTACATCTGGCATACAATGGGCAGAAAAACTACCCGACAACCATGCAACCATTAAATTAAATTTCAAGAGTCCAATTACAACTTTCTCACAACACAGCTTTAGAAAACGCAGCCAAAGCCCATCACAAAATAAATGCACAATAGCACTGGAAGATGGCTACTCTAATAACAGGCTAGAGATGCCAGCACATGTAACGGTAGTGCTAGGACTGCATTTATCCTGGTAAAATAAAGACTGCTAGGGACTGCCCCAGCCCCAGCCCAGCTGGAGAAGTGCAGCACATCCGAGCCCCCCTATTCACCCAGGTAGGGTGATTACAAGCTCTTTACGAGGGTGGATGGTGATAGGACAAGGGGGGAATGGTTTGAAACTGAGACGGGGGAGGTTTAGGTTGGATATGAGGAGGAAGTTTTTCCCCCAGAGTGTAGTGAGGCACTGGAACAGGTTGCCCAAGGAGGCTGTGGATGCCCCATCCCTGCAGGCATTCAAGGCCAGGCTGGATGTGGCTCTGGGCAGCCTGGGCTGCTGGTTGGTGACCTGCACACAGCAGGGGGTTGGAACTGGATGAGCATTGTGGGCCTTTGCAACCCAGGCCATTCTATGATTCTATGTTTACACCCAGGCAAACTATTAAGAGTAATCTCTAACCAAAGCTAATATTCAGCCAGGAGTTGGATTCAATTATCTGTACGGATCCTTTCTAATTTAAGATATTCTATGACTCTGTGTTGCTCTGTGATTCTATGATTATCTTGGATTGGGGATTGTTTAGGTCAGTGCTACTTGCCCCATGTCAAACCCACGTCAGGGATGTGCTAGCAATGACCACTGGGTTCCAGCACCTGTTAAATTCACTTAGTTTGGACAGTCCATCCTGTGATACAAATGTTGGTCCCCAGGGATGTGACATTTGGGTCTTGCATCCAATCTGTGAGTCACTGAGGTGGAAGGCGATGAAGATGGAGGCCCCACATCCACATGAACCCACAGGCGAGGGGAGAGCAGAGTCGAGTGGCATTGAACTCAAATGGGCTGCTTTGTGGAGAAACACAAGCATTAACATTTAGGCTGATAAGGCCTTTCCACTTGAAAATGTGCTAAGGCTCATTTGACTGTTACAGAAGGCATTGAGAAAACCCTTGATATATGTTGAGAGGTTTTTAGTATATGTAAGTTATATCCTAATGTTGATATGGATAATATGATACGCACTTCACTAAACAGGTGAAAGTACTTTACTTGCCATGTTTCAAGGGAATTTTGCAAGAAAAATGTATTTATTTATAAGAAGAGGCTGTTAAGAGAGAGCTTGTAGCCTGTGTCTCTCATAAGAGGTTATGAAAAAGTGTCAGAGCCACCTTCAAAGTTCACAGCAGGAGCAGCATGAAGATGGGTACACAGTGTTCAGCCATATATAAAAGGTCAGTAGGATCCTCCATCACACCCAGAATTGGAATAAAGAAACACAGTCATTCCAAGTGGAGATGGAATCATGTGCTCTATAAAATCGAGCTTGAAAGGATTACCTCACCTTTAGATTTATTTCAGATGTTAGACCACATCAGCATAGGTTTGTACCAAGTGTAGGTCCCAAAGGGGTGCCTCTATACTATACAAAAAAATCAACTGCAATCCTCTAAAAGGCTTTTACATTCATTGAGAGATG
Source organism: Lagopus leucura (assembly GCF_019238085.1). NCBI lineage: Eukaryota > Metazoa > Chordata > Aves > Galliformes > Phasianidae > Lagopus > Lagopus leucura. The sequence goes on from NW_024962287.1 coordinate 4,418,216, forward strand.
TGCACCTTCACAGCTCTTTCTTTCTCTACCTTTTGCTGTACCAACTTTTGGAGATGTGCAGCCACACAGAGAGGCTGAAGCAACACAGAACGTGCATCACAGAAACCTTCAACGGTCAACTTAGATTGCACAGCAGTGTAGATCTGGGATGCTTCAGGGTTGCTGAGGACTGAGAACAGAGCTCTACACAAAGCTCTGATCTCAGAGGAGGTTCCCAGAAACATCATCTGTGTTGCACATCTTCAGGAGAGGTGGAAAAGGTCTCTTGCAGGGTGAATAAACCTGCTGGAAAACAGCTACCAGGCTGCTAAGATGTGGATGGGAACCTTGCACCACTTCCTGCTTGGAGCAGGATGACTTGCTCCTGTGAGGCTTTAAGCAAGAGAGAAACTGTGGAGAACACCATTGTACGATGGGGGTAATCTGTAGCAGAACTCGGCAAGGCCAACAAGGTACAGTCTCAGTGATCAGAACAAGCCCTCAGCGTTTTCCCGTGGCTCAGCTTCCCAAAATAACTCACAGCTCACAGAGCTCAGCAGCTGCAGCCACGTTCAGCCAATTTGTAGACAAGGCTCCTGGAGCAGCGTAGGGTTGCGTGACATCTCATGCCCCCTGGCCTGAGTTGCCAAGGAGCTTATGTTAGAGCCGGCTTTAGGAGGATGGGTAAGCATCTCACTGAAACCACGTGCAATGGCCCACACATCACCACCAGCCGTGGGATGCTCTCAGTATGGCAGGACTCCACCAGAGCCGTCAGCCTCACCAGTCATACAGGGCTACTTGTTAACTCTCTGTCTAAAACCCAGACTTGGGCAAAAATAAGCTGCTCACTTATGGGACGTGCAGTACTGAGTAAATTAAATTTAAGTAAGCATCAGTAGAAATGCGACTGCCCTTCAGCCTGCATTAAGGTCTCATTATTTGTTACAGTTTTTCCCTATCTAATAGTCTGCAAGGAAAATTAAGCCACGGACAAGAAGCCCTTGGAGAAATCAACCTCTGAAACTCGGCACTGTCATAAGCAATAAGAGCTGCAGATCATCAGTGGTCCCCAGCCCATTCTAGGACCTGGAGACCCACTTGGATCAGATACCCTATTTCCTTGCCATAAACATGGCCAGGATATGGTCCATGGCTGTGCTGTCATTTAGGTCAGGGAGAAAACCCCCACTCCCCACATTGGATATGTCTAGGACATTCAGGGGTGGGACTCAACCAAACAGGACCTTCCAAAAGCTAATACTGTCCTCTTGAGATGGCCTCCTCTTCCTATCTCTCAAATTGATATTTTTGAACAGATCCTTCGGAGGAAAATCAACGTTCACCTATAGAACTCCTACCTTTCTAAGGGCCTTCTATCCCCAAAAGTGACAGAGCAGAAGAGGCCTTGAGGAGCAACCAGCCAGACCCAGCACCCATCTTTTCAGTGCACCTCCCATGGGTACCACTCCACTTCATCATCACCTCCCACAGCTCATCAGCGTTACGTGTCTACCTGAGATTTGAGTACATCATCTTGTGACTCCTGACTGGATTCAGAGGGAGGAGTGGGTTGGCAGAAAACACTTTGAGTGAGTTACTTTCCACAAGATGTTAAAAATGTGTTAGGAGGAATATGAGTTGTTGTGACTGTAATGGGAGGACAATCTCTGCTTATTGCTGTTATATTCAGCTCCTATTCAGAACCAGACTGAAACTCACAAATTATATTAATGGGTCACCATAGGAATCTCATTCTATTAGCTGAAAAAAAAAAAAAAAGAAAAAATTGGATCTAGGCTGAGGAATCCTGTCATATCCCATACCTCTATAGATGACCTACTTTAGCTTTGGTTTTATATGTGAAATTTCAGAGCTTAGCAGAGATGCTCAAAGGCATATTTCCAAAGATATTTTAATTGGAAACAAATAATAGTTGGAAAAAAAAAAACATGTAATTTTAAACCACTCATTTCATTGGATATTCAAGGCTTTATTTATAGTAACAAAAACAAAAACATGGATTTATTTCATTTCTTCGTAGACAGTTTCTCTTTCCCTTTTCCCTCAGTCTCTTCTTTGATGAATAGGATTGTTGTTTTTTAACAAAATAAATATTTTCCATGGATATTTGCCTTAGGTCATTAATCTCATGTATTCATACGCAAAGAACAATCTTAGTGATAGCACTTTGGCTGTCTCAGTCTTGCTTAGTTGCTCGTCAAGGTGAGGTTTTATGTTAGGATCTACCCCTTAAGCAATGGTAATTGGTCCTTGCAGCAGTTTACAAAGAGTTGCAAGAGTTCTCCATCACTCAGTGCCCTGACAAAGATTACTCAGGATGCTCAGCCACAACCTCAGCAGGTCCATAAAGCTGCCCTTGGCGCAATAGGCAGGCTGCCTGCCACAGGAATAGCATGAGAGATCATGGATTTAGTAAAAAGAGCTAAAGTTGCAGCTCCCTTCATGATTGGAGCCCATCAGTTCAAGCACATCTTGGCCAACAAATAGTCTGCAGGGTCCCTTGGGTGTACTTTCAATGCCTGTGGCACACTGCACAGCACACAAAGGGTTTTCCTAGGTTTGCCAAGTGGCCTCATGGATTCCAAAAAAGGGGTAACTATTCCATGTAAATTACCACTGCATCTTCATCCACTCCAAGGTTCCTTGCAAATGTAGCCATTCCATTTTCCACTGAAAGTGGCTATAAAGGGAAAACATCAAAAGGCAGTCACAGCAGGGACCGAGAGATACAACAGATCTATAAAAACATTTGCACATGTGAATGCATGTGTCAGCATAGAATCCCTCTTTGGTGAATACAGATCAGGACCAAGACCCTGTGCTACAGAGCGTTCTTCCATCAGTCATTAGAATTTTCTCACGTAAAGCACTTTGGTGCTGGTACTATCAACAAAGAGAGGCATTTCAATGCTTGCACTCATCATTTTGCATGTCGAGAGTTGGCCATCATCGTGCCAGTCTTGTCACCTAAAATCCCAGTGTATGGAGTATGGATTTAGATCAGGAAAGGGAAATATTACAAGCACATATTTGAGAAGATCAGGTGCACAGTGAGTGTAGAAGGGTGCAGTCAGGCTGCCCTGACAGCCCCAGGGATGCCGGAGAAGCATCTTCAGAGACATGGAGAGGAGTCCCCCATCATGGGAGGCCAGCCAACCTGGTCCCTAAGTTTGAAAGAATCCCTTGATTTCTGACATGTCTTTTCCAGCAGCACAAACTCTCATCTTCTGAAGGAAACAAGCAATGCTTGATAAGGCCTGAAGCCACATAGCACGGCCCCATGCTTGTGTGGCACAAGGACTGAAGGTGGAGAGATTAAACCTAAGCATGTGGCACTGCTTGCTCTTAGCTCCGAGTGCCCACTTCTGGCTTCCATTTTTGTTGTATCTCCCACTAATCCTTCCTCTCTCATGCCTGATGTAATCTCTTCAAGCCTTCTCCCGTATTGGTGGGTGCTCTTCAATCCAATTACAAGCACTGCTATTTTAAAACTCAAGCTGACCGATGCTCCAAGCCCAGTCTTTCACCTGTCCCTGAGGTTTGCTGCCTTGCTGGCAGTTCCAGCATGGGTTCATTTGGGGTGATGCACTCAAATATTATTCCTAAGATAAAGCCTAAATCCCCAGGCTCTGCTTTAGTCTCTGTTCAACACATTCCCTCAGGAGCCTGCTCCTGGACAGGTTGGCATTTGTGTGAAAGCGACTGAGTCCATGTCCCACTCAGATTCCCTTCCACAAAGCCACTTGGGTTCTGCCTGCAACTGAAGAAGTGAAACACAAACTGAAAATAGTAGAACTTCTAATCACATAATCCAAACAAGATTGGTTTCATCTCCTCTTGTTAGATTTTCCTCATGGCCTCTCTTTAGAACCCAGAGTTTAACCAGTTTGTCTCTGCTGGAAAATAATTCCCGACTGTAAAACATTGATTTGATATTTATTTGGCCATGCCATCAACACCCCAGCCTGGCCCTGAATCCTCTCCTAACTGCTGGAAAACCAAAGCAAGGCTGGAAACCTTCTCCAGGTGCAGACACCAAAAGCAAGACCCTTCTCTAGGGCTCAGAGATGTGAAATGTCCCTCCGTGCAGAGCCATATAGCTTAAAAATAGGCTGAATATATTACTGGTCAAAACATGCTATAAATATTAAAATCTCGTGCTGCCTGCTGGCAGACTAAACTCAGCTGAACCAATGGAGCATAGAGGGGAGCCTTCATGTGCAGGTCCACGCTCCGTGGTGCCACCATTCATCTGTGGGATGCAGGGTAGACAGGTAATGCCATGCTACTAACAGCTCTCTGAGATCCAATTCCTGATTTTCTTCTCCAATCTGTGGCATTCATCAGGATTTAGAAGAGAGAGAGCAAGAACACTGTCTGCTAATGAGCTCCTTCCCTCTCTAATCTCCTTGCTGCTTTCTGCTCTCCTGTCCCGCCATAGAACACAGAAAAGCCAAGCCTACAGGCAAGTGAGTTGCCAAAAAAAAAAGGTTGCCACATGCCATTAAACATCTCTTCATTAGCAGACGTGCTGCACACAGAGGATGAGGATCTGGATAAACAAGGTCCAAAAGCAGCTCCCCATCCTGCTGGGATAGCACCGCTCTTCCTTTCTGTGTCAGTGCAGATCATTTACAGAGTCACAAAAGAGCACTAATTTCAGATGAATGAGGTTGTGTAAGCTCATTAGCATCAACAGTGGCAAGTGCCATCCTTCCTCTTTCTTCACATCACACATGATCGACTTTGGCATTCCCTCTTCCACAAGCACAGTGTTGCTCATGAGCTTGATTCTTCCTTGGTTGGAAGCAACCCCTGCTCATGTTTTGAGCCAGCACTTCCACCAGAACAACTGGCTTCACATTAGTGATACACTATGTATGCCCCAGACTGTATATGTGTACTGTGAATGTCTCCCAGAATCATAGAATCATTAAGGTTTGGAAAAACCTCTCAGACCATCTAGTCCAACCATCCAGTATTACCCACATGCTACCAGTTACCATCCATGTCTTCTTCAAGAACCCAGGCCAATCTGACCACCAAACGATGCAAAGCTGAACCTAAGTGACACTACAGTTCTGCTTGGAGTAATGAAAACATGAATATATGATTCTAACAGCTTCTAGCACAAACATCGATATATATAGATACAAAGTGGGGAGTAAGTTACTCTCTTCTGCTTGGATATCATCACCCGCAATTGGATTCTGAGAGTCAAACCACAGAGGATGGAAGAGGCAGAAAGAGATTTTGATTTTCAGATGACCCGAAGTTTAAAGACTTGTAGATCTAAGGAGGCTTCATGAAATACAGCTCACTACACAGGAAAATCACCTGGAAGCCCCAAGAGGTCTTTTTAGCATCATTTTAAATGGTGACACGATCAACCTTCCCCAGTACAGTGAGTGCACCCAACTGACGGAGCAGGGAGAAATGCTCTTCCACCTGCTTTTTAACTGTTGTGAGCCCAAGGCAAATCCAAAGCAAACACAAAGCATATCACCCACAGATGTGTCCACCCCTGCACAGGGCACACACAGCTTTATTGCCATTCTACCAGCTGGAAGACAAGGCCAGCTGCCACCTCCCCACAACCATCTTTCAGGAGTTACAGAGAGTGATGAGGTCTCCCTTGAGTTCCTCTGCTCCAAACTGACCCATACCAGCTCCCTCAGCTGCTCCCCATAACACTTGTGCTCCAGACCCCTCACAGCTTCACTGCCCTTCTCAGCAAGGAAGTTGAGATGCCAAAGAAAGTTTTAACTGCATAAGTAGGATGGATTTTGGAGCTTTTTTACTGAATTCAACCACTTTACATCATTACTGAATCCAAAGCAAAGTCCCAAGCACTGACTGGGGGACTGTGTTGCATTCAGACCCTCAAACCTGACTTTGCAGGACCCCGGTGATAAATCCCCCAAATGCATCCATGCAGCTTCTCTGTAATGCCTTTGTGAGGACAGATCAGAACAAAATTTGCTTTGGCTGCAACTACTAACAGGGAGGAAATGATTGTGTTTTCTCTCATCACGCACAGAAGCCTGGAGCTAAGGAACATTTGCTTTGCCACAGTGCTCTGCACACGATGCTCCACTCCGACCAGCTGCTCCCGCATCGCCGCCCTGCTCAGAGAGAAAGCTGCAAGGACAAGAAGCTGTGGCTTCAAAAGTATATGAAAGTCTTGCAAGAAAGCTTGCGGAGCCTGCAGCTATGTCATGCACTTCTGTGAGCGGGGAGATGAAGCAGCACTGCTCTGCCCACCCAGCACTCAAAGGGAGGTACAAGCACTTATTTCTAAAACCCAAATGTTCCAAGGTCGGTGTGTGCTGGGAGACTCACCAGCATCACCAAGTAGCACCCAGAGCCACAAACCAGAGGGGCTTAATGGTTTGTACAGTTTGTACAGGCAAGCACCAAGTCTTGTCCCATGGAGAAGCAAAACATGCCAGCTACACGAATCTATGCCCTGAAGATCAGATGGGCTGTAAGGCTGAGCCTTGGGCTGAGAAGGAAGTACCGTGGGAAACACCACACACAGCAGAGCAGGTATAGCTCTGTAGGCCCCATTTAGGTCATAGAACCATACAATCCTTTGAGTTGGAAGGAATCCTTCAACGCCATCTGTCCCACTCCATGCAGTGAACAGGGACACCCAAAGCTCCATCAGTGCTCAGAGCCCATCCAGCCTGACCTTGGCTGTCTACAGGGATGGGGCACCACTGCCTCTCTCTCAGCCTGTGCCAGTTCCTCACCAGCCTTACTGTAAAGCACTTCTTCCTTATGTCCAATCTAAATTTCCCCTCTTTGTGTCTGAAACCATTTCCCATTCTCCTATCAGAAGAGGCCTTACTAAAGGGTCTGTCCTTTTCTTTCTCACAGCCCCCCTTTAGGTACTGAAAAGCCAAAAGGTATTGCAAAGCTGCCATAAGGTCTCCCCAGAGCTTTCTCTTCTCCAGGTTAAGATGGCTATGTAAAGTTTGGCTGTAAATCAGTGAAATCAGCTGAGTTTGTCTGCAAGGAATGAAAAATGAAGTCCTGCTCAACAAATGGCAGAGGGATAATGCCACTGGAACGTACAGATATCCCTCACACCAAGGCTGGACATTTCAGAGCTCTGCCTTGTGCCTCAGTAGTAGACTACAGGAGAGGAAAGCATTTCCAAATATGTAAATCTGAGATTAAAGTGTTCAATCCAGCTGAGTTACTTCTGTATAATTTCCAATAAAAATATATATATATCTTAGGGATAGATCCTAATACTAGTTTTAGGATTCTTTAAGGAATCTGCATCGCAACACCTTCTGATCAGCCTCAACGACACAAACTTTGTCTGATAAATTGGAGATCTATATAAGTGGAAATAAAGGGAAACTAGAAGAAATAAGAGGACAGGCTCTTTTAGCAGACAGGACAAGGGGAAGCAGTTTCAAACTGGCACAGGGAAGATTCAGATTAGATATAAGGAAAAAGCTTGTTATGATGAGGGTGGTGAGGCAAATGATTGCCTAGAGATGGATGCATCCCTGCAGACAGCCTAGGTCAGACTGGATGGGCTCTGAGCACTGATGGAGCTGTGGGTGTTCCTGTTCAGTGCAGGGAATGGGACAGATGGCCTTTATTCCTGCTGCACACCATGGCAGCCCACCCCATCAGAATACAGCACTCAGTCCCTGGAGCAAGAGGCTGAGGGGTGGGCACAGAATGATTTGGAGCTTTCTAGGTTATATCAGTGTGTGGGGCTGTCAGGAACGGGAAAATATTCATGCACGGTCTGGTTTTTCTCCTCCAGTTAGCTGAGCCAAGATGACATTCAAGTGGGAAGTGGAGTAAATATATGCAAGAAGTCTTTTTGCAAAGTTATTTAATTCACCAGAAGGGACATTTAAACATACAGCAGCACCTTATTTACATTGAATTTCTCTTTTTGCACCCTGTAAACATCAGAAGCAATTTCTAATAAATTGCAGTCCAGGGAGCAGCAAATCAACAGTATCACCTGAGTTGCTTAAACAAATTCATTACAAAACATACTGCCTTTTTTTCCTGTGACTTTCTTCAGGTCGCATTTGAAAACATTATTCTTCTGAGTTTTCTTTTTGGGATACATGTGTGTAAAAATATCTTCAAGGAAGAAGATATTATATTTTAAACATTATTGCCCTTGACCTCACATTCCTTTGAATGCATTGTGGCCGAGCCTTTCTGGCAGAACCGTGGCCAGTGGCACCTAGCAACAAACAGCCCAGCAGCAGGTATGGGATGGCTCAATTTGAGATCACAGATTCAGCCGTGGAAGAGTTTGAAAAAGAAACCCTTAAAATTTCTATGACCTCTGGGCTTCTCTCTACCAGTAAGGATGTTCCCCGTGAAGTAATAGGAAAATGTGATATTGTTTGCCAGTATAATTGGATGTGCTCCTGCACTGTTATCAAAGCACTGCCTCTTGCTGACCATGAATAAAGCACAGGGTGAGGGTTGGTGCTGGTTGTTCCAAGGGGAAAAAATTACAGCAGCAATTTCAGATGATATGAGGGCGGTTGAGACTTTTCCTTGACTCCATTACAGATACAGGGAGGGACTCTGAGAGAGGTTCTTTGGGTTGGGTGTCAGTCTGTCATGTCCAAGTCTCCACCGTACTGAAAGTGGGATTGGTGGAAACCCCAATAACACAGTTACCAGTGTTTGAGGTTAGCACTGATGATCCTCACAGCCCTGCTGCACTCTGCTGCTGCAGGCATCCGAAGAAACCACTGAAGAGAGGGATGAGGATTTGGGGGTATTATGAAGAGCAGCACTGAGGGCTGGGAGATGAAACAGAAGAAAGGGGAATCTGGGGAGAAACGCTAAAGAAACGGGTTCATCCGCAGAAGCAAAGTCTTGTCCTAGCAGTCCTGAAAAGCTCTCGTAGGCCACAAATGGCCGGGTGGAGAGGTTCAAGTAGCTGCTGTCTGCCCTGCTTTTTCTTCCTTCGTTTATAGAAAGCCATGAGAAATATTTCATCTTCTTTGTTGAGACAGTTTCCCTGCACTCAGGCAGGCAGAACAAGTGCATTTATGCTCTCACTCCAGGACTTGCTGATGGCCCTGAGAGGCAACCGGGGACTGGGACTGGACTTGTAACAGCTTCAGAAATTCAGTGGTGAAGTGCTTTTGCGTTGGGTGAGAATGAAGAGAGATCTCTAATCAAACAGCAACGTGCTGGATGAACTCATCTGCCCTCCAGAGCAGCCACGGCTACAGATGAAGGCTTTTTGCCAAGTAAAGTGGCCTCTCCTTACTTCCCAAGGTCAGCCATCCCTTTGGAGGTGTGTAGCCACCATTAGGCAAAGGCTGGGGAGACCTTGGGCATGCACCCACCTTAGTGGTACCTTGGGGATGCAAGACCCTAGCTGTGTTGACCACCTTGGTAAAGCCCTTCATACAGAGGATAGGGAGCTGTTATAGAATAAAGAATCAAGCTGAGCTGCTAGAGCAACACAGGCTGATGAACCAGAAATCCATCCCCAACCCGAAATGTTGGATCACTCTGTTTCCCATCTCTCATTCACCCTAGCTGGGCCCAGAGCAGATGCGGAGGGCCTTGGTGATTATTCATGTATTTATTAATAAATAAGCCTGTTCCAGAGCCTTTTTCCTCATCCATGAGGCCATATCTTTGGGGTGAGGTGGCTGTGACCATGGCATATGTGTGCAGTCAGAGCCTTTCTTTGGTGACCCCAGAGAGCTGCCATCTTCAAAGCCCTCCTGGGGCAGATCTCAGCACTGGACAATCAGTGGCTCAAATCTGGAGAGACAAATCCCACTCAGCTGTGAGCAGAGAGACTTGGCAAGTGTTTAAGCTTGTTTTTCCCACCTATCAAAGGGCTGAAGCATTATTTTTTTTTTTAACAGAGTTGGACTGGATGGCCTAGATAGGGATTTCTCTTCTCGCAGCAGTGGATATGGCTCATACTCCACATCCAGTAGGGTCCTTCCAGGTTTCTGCACCCAAAAAGTGCCCTAGATTCAATAGGGAAAAACCTACCAGGCCTTGAGACAAGAAGGAAGACTTTCCCTTGGATATATAATTGTAATATGTAATAAAAATAATATATAATTTTTTCCTTTGTCAGACCTCCCATGGCAGACCGGTGGTCTGCTCATCTCTCCATTTCTACATCAATCGCAGAGGTTAGCACATCTCAATTCTGGAAAAGGTGCCATTTGTTCTTCCAGTCTATAATATTTGCTATGAACATTTGCAATGAATATCTGCTATGTGTTTTGCTAATGAACTAGATAGGTTCACTGCAAATTGCTTAAGGAGAACAGATGGAGATGGTCAAAGAGGAGGCCCATACCTTGAACATGTGGCTCAGTTGTGGCAGGACTCTCTCATTAAGATCCCTCTCCTCCCTACATCTCAATTTTGCATATGCAAAATAGGGTTAATTCTCTGTCCTTTACTCAGTGTGTGAGTCTTAATTGACATTTTTGAAGAAGATCTGGGAAGACCTAGGCCAGGGAATGTATTGCCATCCCTGAGCAGGCATCCTTCCAGGCACTTCCCAGAATCATAGAATTACTAAGGTTGGGAAAGACCTCTATGATCATGTAATCCAACAGTTAACCCATCTCCACCATGCCCATTAAACCACATCTCCAAAACCACGTCCCAGCTTTGTTAACATGCCCGTGGATAGCCCCAAGACATCAATTCCAGCTTTGTCTGTCTGATAGGGCAACTATAAATGGCTTCAGACTAAAGGGGGGGAGATTTAGATTGGATGCAAGGAAGAAATATTTTGCAGTCAGGATGATGAGGTGCTGTCACAGGTTGACAGAGAGGCGGTGGTTCCCCAACCCTGCAGACAGCCAAGGTCAGGCTGGATGGGCTGTGAGCACTGATGGAGCTTTGGGTGTCCCTGCTCACTGCATGGAGCGGGACAGATGGCCTCTAAGGCTCCCTTCCAACTCAAATGATTCCAGCTCCCCTGCACTGAACAGGGACAGCTTAGGAACTGGACTTCTGGAGGAAAAAGCAAACTGTACGGGAGGCTGATGTACCTAAGGGCCACGTATTAAAGGGCCATGGAGCAAATATTACCCAATTAATAGTCAATAACCACTAGCAGGGTGAGATGATTCAGGCCAGATTGTTCCATCATTGCTATTATTGCTATTCTGGTTTAAAACCAGCTCCCCTTCAACGCTGCCACAAGTGATCTGACGCGATGCATCTTTAATCTGGGTCGCAGGGACGTTGCAATCCATCACCCCACCTCCTCACACCGGCCCCTGCCACGCGTCGAAACGCTTTTGTGCTTTCAGTGACTGCACGCCAAGTCTATGTTGATTGCTCCGAGCATCATCTCGGGAAGTTAACTAGAGTTAAAGTGTTGATAATGCCCCACTTTGGCAATCATATTTGCATAGCGCACAACAGAGTTTCACAGCAAAAATGATCTTAAGAGGTGTTTTTCATCAGCCCCGTCAGTCTCGCGCTGTTTGCTCCGTCACGGCGCGTGGGGCATTTGGTGACAAACGGCGACAGCGGTTTTCCCTCAGCGTTACGTTCTCCTGCAGTCACCTCTGCCTGCAGGAAGAGGAGGGGACGGAGTGGGGGCAGAGGAGAAGGAATTGGGATTTTATTTCTGTTTTTTGGTTCTATTGTTACCCCCTCTTTGGCAAATTATCCCTAGTATTCCTAATGCTCCCCTCCCCTTCCCGTTGCTGAAGGGATTCCCATGGGCATTGAGCATCCCATGCATCAATGGCCACAACTGGTGACCTCTCTTTGTCTGGGGCTGCCACCACCGAAGGCCTTCTCCTCCACATGACCTGCACAAGGTGTCCTGTACATCACCAGAGCGCGGCTTTCCTATTTCTTCTGAGCTCTATTTTCTTTCAAATGCAGCAATATTTTCCAAAGATCACTGAAACATTTCCTCAGCTTGGGAATAAAATCCTTCGGAGTTCAGGGATAAGAGATCTCCATAGCGATGTATTTCAGGGCTTTTTTCAGCATGTTTTTCCCCTCGGTCACCTGTCATCTCAGTGTTGTAGCAGAATTTAAGGCATCAATTTGATCCTAACCTGCATCACTCGGAACTTCAAGCCATCATTCTGCAGCTTCTACGGTGGCAAGTTCTCATTTCAGGCCCTGCTTCTATCATGCAGAATAATGCACAGGGCAAGCTTTGCTCTTATACTGCTAAACACAGCGGTAATAAAGCTCAGCGTTATCACAGAGCGGGTGTTCAGCCCGCACACCCCCTGCATACATGGAGCAATTCACCCCCATTGCCATTAGGGATTCAGGCACTGCGTTTAGGCGGGGGCAGGGAGGGATGCGTGGTGCTACGCTGCAGATTTCATGCCACGCAGGTCGCTGCTTTGCTGGCACAATCCTCCCACAGCAAGGTCAGGAAGGGGGAAAAAGTAGGGATTGCAAAATGGTTCTGCTCTTCTCCTACCACCCCACAGAGCAGGGCACGATCCCCAGGGCATTAATAGCAGCCCCATCGCAGCAGAACGTATTCCTGCTCGCACGCGTCCAGCAATGCAGCTCCTGCTCCCAGCACAGAAGCAAGGGAAGGAAAGCAGCGATTCCATCCTCGCGAAAACAAATTCTGTGACACAAATGCAAGCCGACATATGGTAAAAATTGCCTGCAGCCCTGCTGATTTACAGAGCTGCTTTCACTGGCGGAGAATTCATTAAAAATCATTTCATAATGGCTGTATATACATAAAAAATATTGACTTGTGTAAATACCAACCGGGAAGGTATTGCAGGTCTAGGTTTGGTTTTATTTTCCATTTCCTTTTCTTCATCATTTTTTTTTTTTTTCCTTTTTGTTTTGACAGCTGAAGGGAGAAAAACCCTACAAAGCCATGGGATGGATGTAGGGGAGAGCAGAGGTATGCTTGGCACCGTTGCTGCTTCATCCACTACCTGGGCCATCTGCTCCATGGGTCAGCGGTGTGCAGGGACAAAAGAAAATAGGGAAATGCTTCTACCTGCACCAAGGCTTCCCTCCTGCCCTGCAGAACAATAATGGAATAAAGAACACGGGGATGTCACCAGGAAGCAGAGGGGTTTCAAGGCCAAGAGCTGCTATACTGAGAGCAGCTCAGAAAGAAAGAGCAAATTCTAGCAAGGTGAGGCGATTTCTGGATGTAATCTGCTTTGCAAATGGCCAAAATGTGGATGTGGGGAAGACAGAGTGCACAGTGGGCTCACAGATCCCTGCAGGTGTATCTGGGAGAGCACCAAAATCTCACAACCGTGCCAAAAATCGTACTCCCTAAAATACATGTTGTACTCGAAATGCTCAGCAGCGCTCCAAAGGATATCTGTCCTTCTATTCCCTTCTTTTACTCCAAAATCACTAGCTTAAATACAATGCAGTACGTTAAATTCTTGGCACGGAGACCTTAGGGTGATTATTTTCCCCCCTCGAGGAGAATCCAGAAATACATCACAGAGTATGAGAGATGTGGGGTGGGAGGGCTTTGAGGGCTTTTTGGTTTGGGGGTTTTTGGGTTTGGCGTTGCTTTTTTATTTGCCTCTCAGCCTCTATCCAGCAGATGAAATATTACTCATAGCGTGGAAGTGGTCTACGGTCCGCCAGCTCCCATCCACAACGACACAAAGCAGTGATGGCTGCGGGCTTGCAGAGGGATGCTCTGGGGGAGTTCATTAAGATGGAGAGGGCCACAAGCAGGTTTTCATGCGATTGCTCCAAGGGGACAAGGTTTGGGCCCATTTCCTATGGCAACCCCCATGAACACTGCCCAAACCGCCCCACGGAGGGAGAATTTCCACATTAAGCTGAACCAGGAAAGGGGGAAAAGCTGCTTCTGCGCAAGACAAGATCTATTTATATGCTGCAGAAATCGACCTCCAGCCTGTTACCATAGATAACAGCATTATTTCTCTGCTGTTATCCCCAGCAGCTTCTTTTTCCCCCATCATTTTGCCCTGTTCCTGCCTATGACCTCAGGAGCTACTCTCTGGCTTTAGAGCAAATTACACTGGGGAAACTGGGATGAGGGAGCTGCTCCCAGCAAAGCCCAAATGGAGTTTGGGTTCCCCACAAGCAGTCCTGCAGGCAGACAGCCATCGGTGGCTGCGGCAACGGCAAGATGAATTTGACCTTCTGCAACCCCCAGCAGTTAAGCCAGTATTTCCCATGGAAATTATCTAGATGTTCCCCCAGTGAGGTGCTGAGATTTTTGTTTGGAATCTGTCCCTAAATGTTTCCAGTCCTTATTTTGGGGAGCTGTAAATGCGGGGTTTCCCCTCCTCGGGATGGGGAGGTAATGGCATTTGGTGCTATTGGATGGGAATGATGGGGGGTTAATCCTTTCCTCTGTGATACGTCCCTGATAAGCAAGTTAAAGCTGAAGTTTTGGGGGTGGGTTTTGTCCATTTGTACTGCAGTGCTGCGCACAGGGATGGACACAACACCTCAAAAAGGAGCATCTTACTTCCCCAAAGCTTTGGGAACCATGGGGTCATTGCATGGAGAGCTCCCATAGCATGGAGAACTTGGGGTAGAAAAGAGACATTTGCCCCATCTGTTGCAACAGAGATTCTAGGGATGGGGCGTTGGGTTCCTCCCACCATGGAGGTGAAGTAGAGGAGGGAGAAAATGGAGAAAAAGAAAAGGCATCTCCAAGCTGAGCCGAATTCTCCTCGCATCCCTTCCCCATCCCAGGCTGCCGAGTGGGGCCGCACACATATGCCGTGCCATATGGAGCTCCGTGCTCCTGGTCAATCGGATCTTTAGGAGTTCTATCGTTTAATTTCTTAATGTGCTAATAGCGCAAAGGGAGGGGATGGGTGGCTGGGTAAGCCTGAGGATTTGTGTTTTTTAAGGGAGCGTAATGGATTTTCAAGCAGGTCGGGGTGGGCTTATAACCATGTTGGCAAACTTGATGGGGAGAATGAGAGAGAGCAAGACAGAAAAGACCCAGAAAGAGCCTGGGGGGCATTCAAGCACTCCCCATCACTGAAATGCCAGCTGAAAATTCACAAACCCAAATGCATGGGATTTCACCCCCTGGCTGGGGGGAAAAACACCCTGAGGTGTTCAGAAGAGGCTCTGTCTCCACACTTTGGCTCCGCATACAAAAGGTCCCTGAACCCCTGATCCTCAGTTTCTCCATTGGTGGAAAGGAGGGACTGAATTTACCTCCCTCAGGGTCTGTCCTCCTGCAGAGTCCTGAAATGGGATCGTGGCAGGGAAGATGTTAAGGAAGGATACATAAAACGAAAAAAAAAAAAAAGCAGAAAGTGATTTCGGTAGGCTTTTATCACAGCTTTTCCCCTCCAAGTTCTACCCAAATTTATTTGCTTTCCATAAACCTCTAAGACAACAGAAAACCAAGGAGATCCATCAGGCAGAGCACAGCCCCGACCCAGCACAGCCTCGGCCCCACGGCTCCGAAGGGATGCTCTGCTGCCGGCTGCTGTCAGCCAGACCTTGAACATCCCTGTTCCTATTTGAATTGCAAAGGGCTTGAAGCAGGTATATATATGGGAAATATGGGTAAATATGGATTATGTTGGCGGGTTGTTTGTTTTTTTTTTTTAGCCTCGAGTAATATTGTGTCATATTTCTCATTGCAAAGGGCAGCCTGATGGGTTCGGGGGCTGCTAACGCTCCCCTGCGATGTTCATAGAATCATAGAATCATAGAATGGCTTGTGCTGGAAGGAACCTCGCCATCAGATTTTGAGTATTTCCTTGAAAACTCCTCCAGTTCTGTGCACTGGGATGAAATGCCATTAAGGTAGTGGACACAGAGCAATGCGGCGCTAAGGAGAAAGGGCCGCGGCTCGCGACACCGACATTCCCAGCACATCACAGGAAGGGGGAGGAGAGGGGGGGATGCTGCCATGCGGATTTTTCCCAGCAGCTCCTAGGCCTTAGGGATAAAAAAAAAAAAAAAAAAAAATAGAAAGAAAATCAGCAAAGCGTTTCTCTTGATGCAGTCGGGAGGAATCTGTGCGCGGCGCAGCGCTGTGCGTCGCCCAAATGATCTCAGTCTGCGCTGCTATCCCACAGAGGGCACATGCCCTTGGTAGGAAAGCACCGGGCAGGGAGAAAGGATTTCCTGTCTCTGCCTCAGGGGCTGAGCCTGGGTTATGCTGTGAGGTGCCCTGAGGTGGGGGTGGGGTGCGATGGGTGAGAGCGGGCGATGCTGGGGGGCAGTGAGTGCATAGAACAGGTGGATACACAGTCGTGTGCTTCGTCCCTCTGTATGAGTGCACAGATAGCCACATCGTGCATCTCATCCCTCTGCATAAACACGGAGACCCAACCCTTGATTTTCATCCCTCTGCATGAATATATAGATGCACAAAGCATGCGTTCCATCTCTATATATATGCATAAAGACCCAATCCATGTGCTTTGTCCCTTTCTATAAATGTAAAGATGCCCATTTCACGCGTTTCATTCCTCTGTATCAATATATAGACCTAAACCATGTGTTCTATCCTGCTACACAAATGTATGGATACCCAATCTGCCTTCCATCCCTCTATATCAATGCACAGATACACAAACCATATGTTCCATCCCTCCACAGAAGTACATAGATGCCCAAACCCCTCTCTATGAATGGAGAGATACCCATTCCCTCTCTATAGGGCTATGGACACCCACACCATGCATTTCTAACCACTGGACCTCCCCATAAACAAAACCCACACATTCTTCTCCTTGAAATTCACCTTGAACACAGAGAGACGGGATGGGCTTCATCATCATCATCATCATCATCATTATTATTATTATTGTTATTATTAATTTCCCCAACCGCCATCAGCAAAGTGGCTGAAAAAAAAAAAAGAAAAAAGAAAAAAAAAACAGGAATAATAATTAAAAAAAAAAAAAAAAAAAAAAGCCAAAATAAGAAAGAATTAACAAGGAGGCAGCAGCTGGGGAGGCACTGCAGCCCGCTGCAGCCTTGGGAGCTCAGCCCCACGCCACTGCAGTGATGTCAGCCGCACAACACAGCCGCTTCCACCCCCAGCCCCTCGCACACGCACGAGTCGCAAGAAGAAGAATTCATAATTACAGTAGCGTAGCCATGAAACCATCGGGAGGGGGGGTGTTGGGGGGAGCAGGGGGTGGAAAGTAGAGGGGGAGTCTTTTTTTTAAAAAAAAAAAAGGACCTATTTTCCTATTATTATTATTTTTTTTTTTAGGGCTGCACCCAGCTCTGCAGCAGCATCCTCTCTCCGCAGCGGGGCCGGGTGGAGGCCAAGGGGGGGCACAGCGAGCAGAGGGCTTCCCCACGTCCCCCCCTCCCCATCCATCCATCCATCCATCCATCCATCCATCCATCCATCCATCCATCCATCCATCCATCCCCGGGCAGAGGGCGCAGGGCATTGGGGGGGGGAGTGTTGGGAGGAGGTGTGGGGGATGCTGGGCAGGGCTGCGGGCTCTCTCCCGGCGGGGTCGCTCCTTGTTTTAAAAGGCGGCATTGCTGCGGACAACACCCGGAGCATCTCAGCAGGAGCGGGGCCGGGGGGTGCAGCCGCCCCTTGTTTTCGGCGCACGGAGTCAGCAGCTGGGATTCTTTTTTTTTTTTTTTTTGGCTGAATAATCCTTTCGG
>NW_024962287.1:4435937-4437142 GCF_019238085.1 Lagopus leucura
GGGGGAGGAGGGAGGGAAAGTGGATCAACATCACCGAAGGAGGACAGCGAGCAAGATTAGGGCTGGCTAATGATAAATGAGAAGGCGCCGCTGACAGCTCCTCTCTCCGCGGCTCCCGCCCGGCAGCTCCGCGCTGCGCGCTCCGTGCGCACCTCCGCCCGCACCCGCGGCCGCCGCTTCGCTCCCCTCCGCCCATCTCTTCTCAGTTTTAATCTCTTTTTATTATTATTATCATCATATATATATATATATATATATTTTTTTTTTTTTTTTTTTGTAATTTTCACCTCCGCAGAGCGCGGGGGGGGGCTCCATTTTGACCCCCCTACACACACACACACACACACACACCTTCGCCCCAAAACCGCTTTCCTCGGGATTACGCCGCATCGAGGGACCGGAGCAGGGGGTATTTTCCTTCTTTTTATCGGGATTCGGGGTGGGGATGGTTGGGGGCTCAATGCGGGGTCGGGATGCGCTGCGGGCACAGTGTCCCCTCACCCCCCCAGAGGGATGGCGATGGGGAGAGGGGGGATGCGGGGCTGTTTGCCGCCCCCCCACACCCCACCCGGGTGACCTTTCCCATCAAAGCCCGCTCGTCCCCAGCAAGGTGCATTGGGGCAGCGGGCGGTGGAGTGGGGGGGGGGAGGGGGGGCGGAGGGGAGAGGGCGCCGCAGCCGGGCTCTCCCCCTCCCTCTGCTTTCCCCCTCCCTCTCCCCTCCCTCGCTGCTCCCTCCTCTCTCTGCTGCATTTTGCATGAGCTATCTAGGTCATTAGCATTTTAGCGTATGCAAGACTTGACAAAGCTGATGAGAAGCCAGATGGGCCCCTCTCCTCTCTTTTTTTTTTTTTTTTTTCCTGCCTTTTTTTTTTCTTTTTCCTCTCCTTTTATTTTTTTCCCCCTTTTTATTTTTTTCCTTTCCCCCCCCCCCCCCCGTCTCACCCTGCCCCCCCCCCCGCCGCACCCCGGGTACGACCCGCGGGGGGGGGGGGGGGGGGGGGGTTGGGGGGGGGGGGGCTGTGCGTTACCTGCAGCCCGAGCCCCGCTGCGCTGCGCTGCTGCTGCTGCTCTAAAAGGGGTCTGGAGGAGCGCGAGGAGCCTTCCCCCGTCCGCCTGTGCTGCTGTGCTGCTGTGCTGCTGCTGCTGCTGCAGTCAAATCCTTTTCGCTCGGATCCCAAGTGGTGGGAAAAAAAAAAAAAAAAAA
>NW_024962287.1:4437242-4438862 GCF_019238085.1 Lagopus leucura
TTTTTTTTTTTTTTTTTTCCCACCACTTGGGATCCGAGCGAAAAGGATTTGACTGCAGCAGCAGCAGCAGCACAGCAGCACAGCAGCACAGGCGGACGGGGGAAGGCTCCTCGCGCTCCTCCAGACCCCTTTTAGAGCAGCAGCAGCAGCGCAGCGCAGCGGGGCTCGGGCTGCAGGTAACGCACAGCCCCCCCCCCCCAAACCCCCCCACCCGCTGCCTCCGTGCGGATCGTACCCGGGATGCGGCGGTGGGGAGGGCAGGATGAGAAGGCGGAGGGGGGGGAAATAAAAGGGGGGGCCGGGGGTTTATTTGGATTTCCCCCTCCCTGCCCATGGGCAGAACAAAGGCTGTGCTGCGCGGGGGCGGCGGGCAGCGCGGCCCCTCTCTCTCCTTTTTTTCCATCCCTCCCCCGTTTTGTTTTTTGGCTTTTTTTTTTTTTAATTATTCTTATTTTTCTTTTCTGCTTTGATTTCTTTTTTTTCCTCCACCGCTTCCCTCTCTCTCTCTAAAAGACATATTTGGTTTCCTTCTTTTTCTTATTTTCCTTTTCGTTTTCATTTCATCTTTTCCTTGAGGAAAGGCCCCTCTCTCCGTGTTCACAGCGGACCTTGATTTAAATGTCCATACAATTAAGGCACGCGGTGAATGCCAAGAACGAGGCTGACCAGCATCGAGCCGAGGCCCGGAGGCCGTTCCGCGGCTTTTCCGCACCCCCCTGCGCGGCCCCGAACCCCGGCGGCGGGGCGCGCAACTTTGCGCTGCGCATCCGCGCAGGTGGCACCCGCAGCGCTGCGGGGAGGGGGGTGAGGGCGGTTTGGGGGAGGGTGGGGGGGTGGGAGAGCTTTGGGATAGCGAAGAGAGGAGGGGGGGGTGAAGGGGGTCCCCGGGGGGGCCCTTCCCGAGGAGCTGTCACTCGGGGTGACCCACGGGGGAGCCCCGGGGCTGGGCTGGAGCCGCCGCTTTGTGCTTTGCGCTTTTATTTTATTACTGGTTTGCCTTGTTTTCCTTTCTCTTTTTTTCGTTTTTTCTTTTGCCCTTTTCTCCCCCCCCCCCCCCCCCCTTTTCCTCTTTTTTTTTTTTTTTTAATTTTCTTTGCCCTTCTTTCTCCTTTTTTCCCCACCCTTTTCTCCCCTTTTTTTCCTGCCTATTCATCCCTTTTCTTCTACCCATTTCTCTTTTTTTTTCTTCCTTTTCTCCTTTCATCCCCATTTCCCCCATTTTTCATACATTTTTCCCCTCTTCTTTTAATAATGCCTCGTTATTGGCCCCCGGCGCCCCCCCCCCCCCTCCTAAAACCAAGGGGTCAGCGCTCTCCCTCCAGATGGGAGGAGGTTGGGGCAAAGCCACTTTTTTATTACCATTTCCCCACTTTAACCCTTCCTTCTGATTACCGCTATTTTTCCGGTGGCTGTTTATGCGCTTCTCCCCCTTCCCCCCCCCCCCCCCCTGTTCCCCCCCATACCCCCTCCCCTTCCTTTAATCCTTATAATTTAAATCAAAAGTGTCGGGGATGCAGATGGGGGGAGCGCTGTGTCTGCAGGGCGAGGCCGGGCGTAAATCTCTCGGAGGGATAAACATGTCATTTGTTCCCTTTGTATGGTAATGCGTCCCCCCCCCCG
>NW_024962287.1:4438962-4456955 GCF_019238085.1 Lagopus leucura
TATAAAAGGAGGAAGAATATAAGAAGGTGGGGTGGTGACGGAGCAGCGCGGGGCTGCAGGGCTCTGAGGGGCATTGCTCAGCGTTAGGCCGCGGGTCGCAGTCCCCTCCATCTCCCTCCCCTCTGCAGTTTCTTGAATTTCATTTTATTTTGTTTGGTTTTCGCCCCCCCCCCCCCCCCTCTTCCGCTCCCCCCCCCCCTTCACCCCCCAGCAGCTGCCCCGGCCATACATCCTCCCTACAAAAGATCCCAATTACCCATCGGCTGCCTCATTATACCCCTAACACAGAGGCGTGTGCGAGCGGTGGAGGGGAGGGCTGGGGGAGAGGAAGGGATGGCAGCACCTGAATTATTCAGAAAATGCCAAAAAAAATAAAACAAAATAAAATGAAATTCAAGAAACTGCAGAGGGGAGGGAGATGGAGGGGACTGCGACCCGCGGCCTAACGCTGAGCAATGCCCCTCAGAGCCCTGCAGCCCCGCGCTGCTCCGTCACCACCCCACCTTCTTATATTCTTCCTCCTTTTATATCCTTTTTTTTTCCCCCTCCACCTTTTCTTTTTATTTTTTTTTCCTCCTCTTGTAGGCAGAGGTGCCTGACAGCCCACCACCCAAACCTGCATCCCACTGGGGCCCTTCTCCCATCCCTTCTCCTACCCTCTTTCCCATCCTTTTCTCCCAAGCTCTTTCTCCTACCCATTTTCCCATCCCCTTTCCCATCCCTTCTCCATTCTCTTTTCCCATCCATTCTCCTGAACCTTTTTCCCATCTCTTCCTCCTATCCTCTTTTCCCATCCTTTTCCCTTCGTTTTCCCCATCCCTTTTCTTATCATTCTCCCATTCCTTCTCTCATCCCTTCTCCTCATCTCTTTCCCCCATTCCTTTAACCCTTTCCTTCTACCATCCCTTTCCCATCCCCTGTCTAATTCCTTTTCCCATCTCTTTTCCCCATTCCCTTTTCCCATCCCTTTTCCGTTCCCCTTCCATTCCCTTCCTCCATTTCCTCTCCCATCCTTCTTCTTCCCGTCCTCTCTCCCATTCCCTCTCTCTGCAGCTGGAGCCCACCCCCTGCCCTCACCCCTCCATCCCACCCTTGGCCCAGCGTTCCCAGCAGGAGCCCAGCACTGGCCAAAGCCGACCCTTACTGGAGGTTCCTCGTGGCCTGGGGCCCCCAAATCTCTTTGCAGCTCCGTGAGCAGACTCTCACCTCGGGGATGGGAGCAGAGATGATGGCTCGGGGTCCCTGGGACAGCTCCTTGCACCCCCCCAGGGGTGCTGCAGGTATTTGGGGACAGCCCTATGGGGCGCGTTGCGGATGCCGCAAGGATCCTGTCGGGTTGCGCCGTGCCAATAAAGCTCTTTTTACTGCAGGTTCCCGCATCCTCTCCTTTGTTCACAGAGATTTCTCGCTCTTCTCTTTCCAGCCTTGGTTTCCCCACCGAGGTCCAGATGGGGGGCAAATAAATACCAAAAGCCTCCCCAGAATAAAAACCCAAACAAGAATTGGGCAGCCCACAGTCGCCTGCTCAACCCTACGAGAGCTCATCCTCACCCTCGACCTCCAAGAGAACCCAAGCTCCTGTTTAAGGAATAACAGGGAGAACAGAAGAGATTTGGGGTCTCTTCCATTTGGGATCCCTTCCACATGGAGCCTCTTCTATTACGAGGCCCCCACATTTGGGATCCCTTCATTTGCAATCCTTTCCATTTGGGGTCCCTTCTATTTGGAGTCTCGTCTATCTGGAGACCTTTCCATTTAGGGTCCTTTCATTTGGGATCCCTTCTATGTGGAATCCCTTCTGTTTGGAGTCTTTTCCCTTCGTTCTCTGCACACTGAGCATCTCTGCAGACAATATCACCCTTTGGTGAGACTGCTGAGCCACTTTTCTATTGCTGAGTATGGGAAATGTTACCAAAATAACTTCCCCTCCCTGCAAAAAATAACCCATTTATCCCTCGTAAAAAGGCTGGGATGAAGAGACACCATGAGCTCCAACCCAAAGGTCTGGGACCACGCTGGGGTCCCACCAGGAGCTGCCGAGGAAGGGGAGCTCTTATTAATATTAATCCCCATAATTATTATGGTGCCCAGAATAAATCAGGCCCAGGGTTTCTCCGAGACCTTTGCCCCTGGGATGAGCTGCGAGGTGGCCCCTCCTCTCTGGGGTGGACACTTTGGGTATGGGAATGGCGTGGAGTGGGGGAGGCAGATGCGTTCAGGTTTTTTTTTTTGCTGCGAGGCGGAGGAGGAGGTGGCACGGGTTTATTCTGAGCACGTCAGCTCTCCATGTCCCCTCCTTCCTCCCTCCGCCTGCAGTCCGATGTAAACACAGCAGCTGAAACCTGCAGCCCCAAACCCTCCTGGAATAGGGGGGGGGGTGAAGCAGCGCCATCACTGCAGCGATGGCCCCGGATAACCCATGGACATCCATCCCCAAGGTCGGGCAGCAGAAGAGGACAGGGATGGGACAGTGGTGGAACAGGGATCCGAGGTGTGCAGCCGCATCCACCTGCAGTGCTGTGCCATTTTTAGCACCCCCCTACCCATGGCCAACCCCTTCCCCATCTGCTTGCTTTGGTTTGACGCGATGTTGGAAATTCCTCGCTTTCCTTCATTTCCCGGTCTCCGTCGAGTCTCAGTGTGGCTAATGGCCCCAGGCAGTACATCCATCCACCCGTGCCCATTCGAGACGGTGGGTTTCAGACAGCAAAGTCTTCTCCTCCACGTCCCTGTAGCATCCAGCTTCTTTCCTGGGTTTATTTTTATGCCGGATGCCTCCTTGAGCAGAAACCCAATGCATCTCCTAGCAGCAGCAGACCAAGTGGGCGTTTCATTGGGAAAATCTAATCAGGATTCGAGGGGAAAATCCTTTCTAAATGTCTCGGCTAAGCAGTGAGCTCGATTCAATTGCCTAGGCTATGAAAAGGACCAACAGTCCCATATTTTTTCCAGGACCATTTTTCTGAGATCTGCAGCTCATTCCCTGCCACACGCCTCCCAAGACCGGGGCCACAAATCACCTCCATTGCCCTAAATTTAGCCTGATGATGAGCTCATAAGTATTGATCTTGGTGGCATTGTCACATTATGGGGTCAGGCAGTGAAGCTGCATGCAATATCCCGAGGAGAAGGGACAGCCAAGCCTGGCACAGTGGCAATACTTCCACATACCACCCCATCCCCAATACTGAAACATCTCCAAACAAAGCATCCCCTAAAAATATGTTTCCCTACATGCAGAATGTCCAGAATCAGGCCAATAATGAAACTAATCCCAACCAGAACCATTGGGACCCAAGAGACTAGGTTTGCTCCAAGCTCACATGGGTGATGACCGACCAAAGGAAGAAAACCTACAGCCTTTGCCCATTGTGGGTCTGGGAGGAGAGGAGCTGGAAGGCAGTCCTCTGCTGAGGATGCAGGATGCTCTGTTTCCATGGCACTTGCAGAGTTGTGCATGCGTGTGCACAGTCCCAAGCCATGCAGTGTTGATGGGGTGGTAATGCTGCTACAGAATCCCAGTGTCTATAGGGCTTTTCACATGCTTTGCTCCACTGCCAGGGGACAGGGCTGAAAATCAATGCTCAAAGGGAAAAGGGAACCAAGAGTCAGCACTGCTGTGGTCCCGGGCTGGGAATGAGACTGCTCTGCAAGAGGGGATGAGTCTGCCAGGGGATGAGTAAGGAAAAGGGATCCCCATGGCTCCCTGTTACAGCCACAGACAGATTCTGACCTCCTCAGTGGGATCAGATGAGTTAGAGGGCAAGAGCTGCATAAGAACAGTTGAAGAGATTTTTGCCCTCATCCAGAGTTTTAATGGGGACATGATGTGAGATGTACAGTACTTGGAAGGATATGAACGGAATCAGCACTCCTCATGTGAATCTGTACATCGTGGCACATAAATACATTTATATCTGTCCCAGAAACCCCGATCCCTAAAATATCCATCTTCTCATTCCATGTAAACTTCATGATTTTAGGGCAGGACACCGGCCAGCCCAAAAGGTCATATTGGGAGGATCCTGAGCCCTTCTCGACCCACAGCAAGAAAGCAGCATTCCCAAGTCAGTCTGGGTCACTCTCATGGTCTTTTGGGATCATTTCATCCAAAGTGTGGGTTTTAGATTAGACAATAGGAAGAAGTGCTTCACAGTGAAAGTGGTGAAGAGGTGGCACTGCTGCCCAGAGAGCTGAGGGTGCCCCGTTCCTGGCAGTGCCCAAGGCTATAGATGGGGATGTGGGGACAATGGACTGTGGGAGATGCCCCTGCCCACAGCACGGATTGCAGTGAGGGGTGAGCTGGGTGGCCAGCAGGGACAGGGAGGTGATTGTCCCCCTCTACTCTGCTCTTGTGAGGCCCCATCTGCAGGGCTGTGTCCAGGTCTGGGGACCTGAGTACAAGAAAGACAGGGAGTTGTTGGAGAGGGTCCAGAGGAGCCACAAAGATGATCAGGGGGATGGAGCACCTCCCCTATGAGGACAGGCTGAGGGAGCTGGGCTTGTTCAGCTTGGAGAAAAGAAGGCTGCGGGGTGACCTCATGGCAGCCTTTCAGTACCTAAAGGGAGCCTACAAACAGGAGGGGAATCAACTCTTTGAAAGGGTTGATAACAGCAGGACAAGGGGAAATGGTTTTAAGTTGAGGGAGGGGAGATTTAGGTTGGATGTCAGGGTGAAGTTCTTTACAGAGAGTGGTGAGGTGCTGGAACAGCTGCCCAGAGAGGCTGTGGATGCCCCGTCCATCCCTGGAGGTGTTCAAAGCCAGGTTGGATGGGGCCCTGGGCAGCCTGGGCTGCTGTGAAATGGGGAGGTTGGTGGCCCTGCATGAGGCAGGGGGTTGGAGCTTCATGATCCTTGAGTTTCCTTCCAACTCTGGTCATTCTGTGATTTTGTGACTCCGTCTTTATGGACCCTCCCAACCCAACCCATATTAACACACCCACATCTTTTGGTGACCCATTGGTGCCTTCCCAAACGTGTTCAGGATTTCAGCAGCATGCAGAGGCTGGAAAACACTGCTTTTGCCCTGCCAGTGCTTCATGCTCACTTTGCCCCACTGATGACAAATCAAAAATAAACCAAGAGCCCATCTCCCCTTCAGCATCCCTTCCTCCCCCAGGCACAAAGCATAGCACAGAGCATATCCAGATGGGGAAAGGCAAATGGCTGCGGAGGGAGGAGGCTGGGGTTGTAGAGACAGCAGCCATCAGTGCACAAACCTGATACAAATCCCTTGCCCACAGCGACATATAAGGATTTCTCCTTTTTTTTTCTTTTTTAATTCCTTTTTATGAACGTTTGCTTATTTGTATGGAGATGATTTTATTTTAAACCAAGATGTGCTGAAGTGTTTCCATGTGGCAACAGCTGTAGAGATGAGCTAATACAAAGCTCAGCAATTTCCCCGTGAACACGGGTCTTCCTCTGCAGTCATCAAGCTGATAATATCTTATACAGAGAAGACAAAAGTAATGCGTACGCGTGTGTAATTTTCAATGTCAGTGTGTTCAACTGTGTGTTGGAATCATAAAAGTTATTTCATTTATTACAATCGTGCAGAAAGCTTCTTAGAGCTGCAGACTTGGAAGAGGCAATTATGCCCATAGGTTAATAACGTACAGCCATTTGACTGACAACTGGAATTAGATTTAAACACGGCATAGTGGTACACTAAAGGCACTTTATTAAAACAGTGGCTGGGGATTTGTTCAAAATACCAGCCTCATACCTTTCCTGATAAACTACTTATAAGCAGCACTATATCGTGGCCTGTTATATTGCATTTATTCTCCTTTCCCCTTCTACTTTGGGTTGTGCCATATAGCGAGGGATTTGGCTGGTCAGGTTTTGCTGGAGAGAAGGCAACCTCTCCAGTCAATTCAGCTGATATTGTGTTTTTCTTATCCTGTTATCAGGCAAGTTTGCTTTCCTGAGTTAGTGCAGCATGGGGATGCATTGCCTGCAGCAGGGTTGGGATCTCTGCTCATGGAGGGTTTTATACCAGCTTAGGAAGACTGGAGAGCAAATTTCATCCTGTCTTGGGACAAGGGTTAGATCCACTATTTCCCAACATTCTCTGGAAAAAAAACAAAAACATTATGTGGTTTTCGAGATTATCAAAGTTTAAGGGTCATCAAAATTTCTAGGGCTGGACAAGTGGCATCTAAAGATCCCACTCCAATCTGCATTGTTCCACAAGTCTATCCAAGGTGGAAACCAGCATTAAAAACCCAAAGGCTTTTTGCTCAATTGCCAAAAGACAAGACCCATTACGTCTGAGATGCCCATAAAATTAACTCCTAATTCCCCTTTCTTGTCTCCTTGCTTTGTGTGCATGGGGTTGTAGACATCCGCCTATCAAGAGTTGGCTAGTGGCACAGCTCAGACCAGGAGCTATCCTTGGGTCAGGGGTTAAAAACCACTGGTCTGAATGCACTGGATGTAATTCATAGAATCGTAGAATGGCCTGGGTTGAACAGGACCACAACAATCATCTAGTTCCAACCCCCCTGCTATGTGCAGGGTCAGCAACCAGCAGATCAGGCTGCCCAGAGCCACATCCAGCCTGGCTTTGATTCTAGGATTTCTATTTAAAATTACAAAAAATGGAAACATCCAGAGAGGAAAGGGCAACGTGTTTCCCACGTCTGAAGCACTGATCTTGTTTTGAATGTGTTGAAGTCAGTCAGTGCAAGTAGAGTTCCAAGCTGGTGGTCAGTCCTGCAAGGTAGAGGGGAGATCATTCATGTTCATCACGTTCATGATCATGTTCATCATCATGTTCAGGAAAAACTTCTTGCCCATCAGAGCATATCTCCAGACTCCCATTCTTCTGGAACAAAACATAATGGTGTAAAACTGGAATTTAATCAATAAGATTTTATTTGAATGAATGAATTTATATGAAGAAAGGTGAAGCTGAACAGGAGCTGCTATGGCTGAGCAGATGTGTCCCTGCTGTGAGCAATAGGTTCTCCACCAACTCCAGCCCCATGTGTTGGCCCTACTGACATCTGCCACCAATCTGGAGACAAGTCTGCTGATTTAAACCACTTACAACCCTACTACTCAACGAAAATCATGAACCCCAAGAACATCCTCTCCAGCCTGACCTGGTAGGGGTCAACCAGCCCACAGCAGGGGTTGGAACTGGGTGGGCTTTAAGGTCCTTACCAACCCAAACCTCACCCCTGTGCTTCCTGTTCACTGAACATGACAGCTCAGAGCCCTGTGATGCCCAGCAGTGGTCCCAGTGTTGCCACTTGTCCCCCAGGCTCCCCATGGGCTGGTAGTGCCTGTGGTGAGTGTGGCCCTGTCCCCACACCCCCAGCCTTGCCAACAGCTCTCTCCATTGGATCAACAGTCCTGACAACTGTTTAGAAGGACAAAATGCCAAGGGATGAATTCACCAAGGGATGAATAAAGCAGTGGCACAAGGAGCTGCGTGGTGGTCATCAGTTCGAGCCCAGGGCATCTCTCTTTGTTAAAACATCCATGAGAAAACAAACTTCTTCTTCTGTAAGCTCTGAAAGATTGATAATTTTTGAGTCACTCCTCACCCCTCTCTCTGAAACTCATCTTGGCACGACTTCAGCGCTGGATCAGCCTTGAAGGCTCGGCAGAGATCTCTGTGACCTAAAGCCCTTGGCCCCAACCCAGTCTGCATTCAGCAATGGATCTGGATGTCTCGGGGCAAGGGGAAAGGATGCACGTGTCAAAGCCATGGGCTGGAACATGGAGGGCAATGTGGCTGAGCCAAAGTCTGCCCTCACATCTCAGTCCTAGGAAGACATGGAACAGCTTGGGGTAGGGGTGGCTTGTCGCACTTTCAAAGAGATGCCAACTCATGTTTTTATGCAACTCATTTAACGTAGATATAAATCCATGTAGGAATACATATGCATTACATATATGTCATTTTTTCTTAAATCCTCAGACCTTGTAGGCAACTGGTTTTCTCAAAACCTCAATTTTCCAGAGGTTCCAGGGATGAGCTGGGTTTACTGTAGCCTCTAAAAACAAAACAAACAAACAAAAAAAAAACAAAGGCAAATTTGAAGCACATTAGAAAGAGCACTAAAAATATGATTGAGAACTTCGAGGCAATTTTGGGAGACGGGGACTTCTGGCTGTGATTTCTGGCTGTTTGGGGTTGGAGATAATGGAGCTGGGAGCAGAGGGCAGCCTGTTTTCATTTCAGGATCAATACCAGGGTGGAGCAAATGGTGTATTTATCTGCAAGCAGATGCAGTGCTTAAAAGGTCTAATTGTGCCCTGCTTTAGTCTAATGCAGCTCTGTGGTACCACAGGTGCATGCCAAGGAATCCAAAACAAGCTTGATTTCTAGCTTTCCCCTTGGTTTTGTCTTGCACTGCCTCCATGCTGGTCTCACCCCACTGTGCATGGCTTGTTGGTGAGGTTATCACAAGGATGCCCCAAACTGCCCTCTGTCTCTCATGCCTTGAAGATTCCATAAAGCACCACCTTGGAGGAGTTTCTGCTAGGAAATTAGACCTCTGGATTGATCTTAGCTGGGACGAAACCTCAAGGATGCACCTGGAGAACACTGCAGGGAGCTGAGATTCCTGGGAGACCCAGCCCAGCACCAAGGACATAAAATCACCGTTGTCATTTGTGATGAACACCAGAGAGAGGAGCATACAGGAAACAGCAATTAAATCATTAAACCTTGGGCAGCTTCCCAGTGACCAGCAGTCCTTATCTGTATCAATATCTCACACGACATAAAAGCAGCTATTCTCTTACCCATTAAATGCCCCCTTTGACCTTCCAGAGGGACAACAGGGCAGAGATT
The DNA here is from genome assembly GCF_019238085.1 of Lagopus leucura. Taxonomy (NCBI): domain Eukaryota; kingdom Metazoa; phylum Chordata; class Aves; order Galliformes; family Phasianidae; genus Lagopus; species Lagopus leucura. The sequence goes on from NW_024962287.1 coordinate 4,447,779, forward strand.
TACACCAGATGCACCAAAATGGCATCTTCTCCTCCCAGCATGGAGCAGAACATCTAGGAGGGGCTTTGGCTCCATTTTTGTGGCAAGATTCCTATCTTGCCAATGCCAAGTGGCACCAGCGGTCTCAGTGGTGGGGGAGTGTGAAGAAAGGCAGTGGGCTGGCTCCACGAGCACAATAGGCTGTGTAGTAAGACGTGTAAGTGTTAGGATAGAGCTTTGTTTTATTTAATTTGAACTTTTTATATTTGTGGTCTGTATCACGCCCAAAATACCGTGAGCCTGGACTCACCTCCGCCTGCACCTGTTATAATTTCATATAATAATGTAGTACACACAAGGGCACATCAGCAGAGCCAGAGAGCAATTGTGGCTCCCACCTCTCCATTACCCTCTGCACTAGGAGGGACCATGGTGCTCTCCTGCAGTCTCAGTGGAGATGCCTCTGCAGTGATAGGGTGCATAAAGTCAAAGCCCCAGCTGTGGGATCCTGGAGATGATCTCTGCTTCTTTCTTTTCCTTAAGTTTCCATCCACCACCACAGCAGGGAAGAGCTGGAAGATGCAATAAATGCTACACAAACAAGCACTAGAAGGGAAATCAAAGGAAACTCCTTTTCATATGGAAAAGTCCCCAAGCGGAGACAGGGACAGCATGGCAATGGGATGGTTCCCAATAGACAATTGAGATGCAGGGGCCCCAGTAGAAGGGGAAAGCATTTAATAACCTTACCCGGACACCGATGAGTCTATTGGTTCATTGCTCACTAATACAGATATGACTTTAGGGGACATTCCCAGCACATGGGGCTTCACCTGCTTGGTGCAAGGCACCAGCCGTGCATAACTGCAGCTCATTTTGAACAGAATTGTTTCCTCAATGCTAAAGAGAGAAATCTCTCGTAAGAAACAGCAGGGAGGTAATTTTTTTAAGAATGGATGTGTTCCCTGCAGCAAGAGACACGAGCACAGCTTTGTGCCGGTGCCTGAAAATCAGCCGTAATGGAAACCCTCTGGTTTGTTTTAATAGTCAAGCTGAGCAAAATGTAAAATAACTTGATTACTGCTGAAGAAATGTGGTCAGTAGTTACAAACAGTTGTCCTTTAATTAGCCAGGGGAGCGCTCCTCGGACTAAAATTGGAACAGGACTCATCCAAGGCAGATCCGAGATCATGCAAGACAAGTAGGACAAAAGTTTTCAGCACTCAGAAATCATTCTTGGCACTTACCAGCACGGCCACATGTTCTGCTTGTCGGGAGAGCGGCGATGTGGCTGGAAACCAAGACTGATTGCTCCATTCAATCTGGAGGGGTTTTGTGAAAGCTATCGACAGAAGGTTTAGTGGTGTTCACATTGAAATTGTAGGGTTTTGGATGCTGGGACTGCTTTGAGAGGTCTGAATGCACAACCTGCAGGGATGAGTGATCCAACACTGCCAGCTCCATCTGGGCTCCAGCAGACCCAGATATTCTGTCTGGTTGAACCCAAGGAGGAGGTGCTGCCTTGCACCCCTGCATCAGCCCCATCCTCCCAACATCTCCCAGCTGGCCAGAAAACAGGCCAGTACACTGCCTTGTTCAAGCCTACAATGCCCATAGAGTTATGTTTGCTGAGCTGCGTGCCGATGGAGAAGAGGTGGATGTGCCAGTGGGGATCCTGCACAACAGCAGCATTCCTCCCTTCCCAAAAGCCATGGAGTTGTGCTGCAATTCCTCCCGCAGTGAGGAGTGATGCTGCAGTGTGAGCATGCCTGCAGGATGATGAAACACAGAGGAGCTGTAATGAGATTAAAACTAAAGCCAGCTTTCACCCTGGCATGCCTGCTCTGGATGAACCCAAAATGTTAGCAGTTAGCATCCATGTGCAGATGCATGGTGCATCTCTAAAACAGGGAGCCTGGTGCATCTCTCCACATCCACATGCATACATCCACATACATATCTGAGCTCTGCCAGCGAAGGAGGACAAATCCCACATTGCAAACATCCCATCTAAATGAATGAACATCGGGAGATGCATTGTGAGCACAGGGCAAATAGAAACTGTGCTATGGGTCCAACACACCATCTTGTAGGAAGCGTGGATCCTTAGCAAATGGCCTGATTTCGGCACCGCTTCCCAGAGACCAGCTGAAATTTGCTGCTCTTATCTCAGCATCTCAGGACAGCAGCCACTAGAGGGAGGGCTCAGCGCTGCACAGGCATGCTGTCCAGCATTGGGACCGGGGAAATCCCTGCAGTTTTTGGGAAGGAGCAACTCAAAACCTGCATGAAGGAGGCTTGCAAGGAAGCAAAGCATACAGGAAACCACAGGCAAGGTAAAGCAAAACGCCCATATGGCTCAACCTGGTGCTGTCTCCATGCAATATATAACACCCATGTGTACCTTTACAGCAAGCAATACCCCCCTAACACTGAAAAGATCCTGAAAAGGAAAAAAACCACCACCACAACAATAACTACCCAAAAGTAGTTTTTCAAAGCAGAGAAACACAGCAAGAATTTGCTGCTTTTGAAACAAAGCTGCCAGAAATGGCCGTGACTACTCTCTGCAGTTCAGCTTTGTGCTTTCTGTGAAAGAAGAGAAGCCTCAGCAATGGAAAGCGGCCGTGTCAGCCACGTGTTTAGGATGCTAAAGCTGTAAACCTGCAGTGGGCATCACCAACATTTCACTCCTGGGGTCCTGCCCACTCTGGGAGTGAATTATTCCGATGAATGCCATTCTTTGGTAGTTGTGGTAGTAGCAGTGTGTGGGTTTGTATTAAAATGACCACGCAAATGCAGTTGTCTCCAACACAATTTAAGCAATTCAATAGCATATTGTTGAAGCATCACACTAACACTGCCATCTCACGCCTATGTTTAGGGGTGAGGTTTGGATGGGGATGACTTTAAGCTGTGGTATGACATCCCTGTGCATCCAAACTGTTCTTCTACATCAATTCTTATGAGAAAATCTGTTTTTCTTCCAATCAAACCACTGCATGTGTATTTTTTGGAGCACATTCTCAGTGTTCAGTGCAGTACCACACTGCCACACAGCAAAGTTTTGTATCCTCATTTTACTCTCATGTCACTGCCTTTCCATCACTTCTTCTGTACTCCCAAGCAATTTTGCCTTTTATTTGCATGTTTTTGCTTTCTCTCCCCTTGAATTCCCATTCTCCTGCACACAGACTTTATCAGTGAGACAATTTGACAGATTTTCAGCCTTTGAACAGACCCCATTTCTTCAAATAATTATGGTTTATCTTTTTGAGTTTATCTTTACATCAAGCACAGAGCCACCGGCTCCAGGAAGGCTTTCTCCTCTGCATACCCTGAAACCTGCTCAACAGGGTGAGGTTTTTCTTGTCAAAGCTTTCACTGCAGTTTCAAATGGAAGTTAATTTATCTCCTACATCCAACTTGCACGGAATGAGAATTCCATTTGTATTCACAGCAGTACTGCAGCCATCAGACATCAAGCCTACGACGCCTGCAAAAAACTCTCCTCCCATATGCCGTGTATGTATGTTTCTTGGGTTTTCGGCAAAACAGCTTTTGCAGAATGGTTTTTCTTGCTGCTGCTGCTCTAAGCAGTATGAAGGACAGCATTTAGGCTGAATCCTTCTGCAAATTTCTTCTTAAATGACCTCCTGCTGCTCTGTAACTCAGATTTTCAGCTCCAGCTCCCACTACAACCTCAGATTACTTTATCTGTCCAAACATTTGTTCTCAGAAGGAGTGGTGATGCAGTGGCACAGCTGCACAGGGAGGTGGTGGGGTCAGCATCCCTGGAGGTGTTCCAGAACTGTGGGGATGTGGCACTGAGGGACGTGGGCAGTGGGCACAGTGGGGTGGGTTGGGATGATCTTACGGGTCTTTTCTAACCTGAGTGATTCTATATGTCTTTGGCAAGGACAGAAGAGGCCTGAGTGCAGTTCTGGCTAACACATCACATCTGAGTTGGCAAAACCACACAGTATGTGCCAAACACAGCTTCAATTAACCAGCTGGAAAAAAGAGAACACTCATATATATGTTATGGGTTAAGCCTAACCTCAGCTCACATAACTTCATGTGTTCACCATTTGTGGGTCAAAATCTTTACCTGTGTCATTCTCAGAAGTATTAATGGTAGCCATCAGGTGGATAATGCAGCTAAGAGGTGTCATAATGCCAGGAGTCAGAGGCATACATAACCCATTCCTAAAAAAGCAACAGGAAACCTACACCAGGTGATGCACTGCAGATGTGCTCAAAGATGAAATGGACATCCAGGTTTCATTGGATGCTCATACATGGAGCGAAACATTGGTTGTATGAAGCAGAAGGAGCTGAGACTGGAGGAGAGGAGCTGCCTGGCACACAGCTGACAGCAGCCCTCAGTTTCGGTGCTGAGAAAGGATTTGAAGGGGAATTTGAGTACAGATAAAAAAAAGAGGACATCAAAAATCTGCACTGTACCTTTTATTTGTTTTCCCATCCTGATGGGAGAACCCAGTGAAGCCCAACCTTGTTTAACAGTTTGGCATTCACATGGATCTTTGGGAAGCATCTGACATGCTGCTTCAATATGAACAACCGTAAGAGTAACATATAAATTACTTATTTGGTTTCCTAGTGGATAAGTAAATCAGCAAAAATAAACATCACATGGTGATGACTTATCCCTGTTTTCACTCCATGTTTTTGTTTGTTTAATGAGTTCTTGATTAAATTCTTTCTAGCATTTGAACTAACATGATGACACATGATATAGTTGTTTAGAATTCAAATCTTCCTTGATTTCTCTTTGTTGTAAACGAAGAGATAACAGCAATCTGGGCTCTGTGAGCCTGTTTTCCCCGAGTTGGATGTGTCTGTAACATCAGCTAAGCAGAAGATCTCATGTAAAGCCTTACTGCTTTGATGGCTTTATCTCACTAGGTAGGACGGCGCACAAAACATAATGTATGGGCTCCCCCTTCTGCCTCAGAACATCAGTGCATGAAAAAAACGGGGCCGGGATGAATGCCAAGGACTGACAGTTGCTGTGAAATACAAAGGGAAGAGTGCTGAGCGCCTCTGAGAAGCAGAGCAATGCGCTCCCAGAGTCACAGAGGTTGTTAATCCTATTAGTGATGCTGGGGCAGGGGAGAAGCAGCTCCACCGAAATCTGCAAACAGGCAGCAGCAGAGGATGTGTCAGATCTGCAGCCATAAAAATGGAATAGGGCCGAGGCCTTAAGGGTGTGAGGTGTTTCCCTTGACTTGAGTTAAAAGTTAGGTCTTCACTGGGCAGCTCAACTCTCCATATTCCTCTCACCTCCTGAAACAGGAAACAGTGATTCATCCCATCTCTTTTTGATTCCTGATGTAGGATAGGAAAATTGCTCTCCAGGTGCTTCTCTCTGCAAAGACAGGCTGGATAACTACTGCTAACTGGATGTTAAAGCTTTAAGAGCTGAATAAGGTACATAAAGGTAAAATAAGGGTGATGAGGCACTGGCACAGGTTGTTCAGAGATGAGTTGGAAGCCCTATCCATGAAGACACTCAGGGTCAGACTGGATGGGGCTTCAATCATTGATGGAGCTGTGGGTGTCCCTGTTCAGTGCAGGGAGTGGGACAGATGGCCTTGAAAGATCAATCCAACTCAAATGTTTCTCTGTTTCTATGAATGAGTGAGAAATGAAGGTCCCACCTGCTCCCTGTCCAAACCTTCCGTAGGTTTCTGAGAACCCCTGTAAGATGAGATGAGAAGCAAACAACGTCATCATCGGCACTATTTCACAGACAACTTAGATCTCAAAGGCAGAACAATCTGAAGACTGTCAGGATAAACTAAACCAGTTCAAACTGCATATAAAGCTCCAGCAGCTCTACTTGCAGAAGGAATTGAAGGTTTGGGGAATTAATTAGTGTGCAAATACCTGGTTTATGTAATGCAGAAGGGTCAAAGAGCTCTGTCCTGGCTGAAGGATTTATCTTTAGAGGCAAATTATGTTACAGGACATATCAAGGTGTGCTGCAAGTTTAGAAGCAATCACTCCAGCATTTCTAGTTCTGCTACAAATTCATGAGAGTGTGCTTCCTGCGTGGAGTGATTTGTTATTCTAAGGCATGTGAATATTCAACGTGCAGGTGTCTATTAGAATCCAAGTCCTGCCTCAGGTATGGGTGTGAACTCAGATGACTTCTAGAGAGGAAAGGAAGGGAGGCCACTTTCCACATAGCAGAATAGCCGAAAGTGGTAGAGAAAAGGATGTGCAAAGCTGAAAGTAGTAGAGCTCTCATGGGAGGCAGAGAAAATGTCCCCACTGACCTCTTAGTTAGCAAGAGGGCTTTCCCTTCCCTTTTTAATTCTGACAGTTTGTTACTTTACAAAACCTAGCAGTGACTCCACAATTCAACACTAAACACTACATGAGATATGGCTGGACCAGACTAGACAGGTCTCTGAGCACTGATGGAGCTGTAGGTGTCCCTGTCCAGTGCAGGGGAATAGGACCACATGGCCTCTTAGGGTCCCTTCCAAATCAAACGATTTTGTGATTCTATATCTCACAAGTTGTTCAGGGCCATGAGGGCTAGCAAAGCCCCACACACATCATCTCCATGGGAGTGCCCAAACACAGCTGCCACAAAACATCTGCATCAGCCCCAGGACTTGTTAACGGGATGATTCTTCCTGATGCTTTGCATTCTAATGCCTTTATTTGGCTTTTTATCATCATAACTTTGCAAGGGAGAGAAACAAGCTGGAAAGTCAAAGAGATGCAGTTGTGTACTGAACGTGAGCAGGGATTTCTGTATGACCTCAGGGCTGTGTACACCTGAGATAAAGACCTTGAAAACTCATCTTTTTGCTACTTCTCCACCAATGACACTTAATGAAGAGAAAAGGGAGATGGAGGCAGAGAAATGAGTGATTAGAAAATCCGCAGGGCAGCCTGTCACACTGCAAATATGGAGGATGATTTTGTTTTGGAGTCACATTTTCCAGATGCAAATTCTTATCTAATATTGCTCAAATATTAGCAGTGGCATTATGTTATGTTACTGTCACAGGTTGCCCAGAGAGGTGATGGTGCTTCATCCTTGCAGACAGCCAAGATCAGGCTGGATGGGGCTCTGAGCACTGATGGAGCTGTAGGAGTCCTGCTCATTGCAGGGAGGTTGGACCAGATAGCCTTTAAGGATCCCTTCTAATTCAAATGGTTCTGTTTGACCGTGGAAGAGCTTCTTATGAAACAAGTGCTAGGGCAAGTGCTGTATGACTGTACCAGAGGGATGCAGAGACAAGACTTGGAGCTGGCTGGTTTTGTCCTTCTGGCAGCTGCACTTTGCTCCTTGCTTCTCTGCTCACAGTTCTGAGCCCTAAATCCAGACACCACCAGTGCCAGAGAGGTGGAGGGATGCAAGCAGAGGCAGCAGCAAGATCCAAGTGGCAGGGCTGGGCTCCAGTTTCCCAGTAAGATGAAACAAAATGCTTAGACTCCAACTTCAAGCTGGGTTCCATCTAGAACACACTGAGATGTCAATAGGTACCTTAAGGAACATGTACTAACATTATCACCAGGCAATGGACGCTGTCAGGTGGACAAAGCACCCTTCTCAAACATAGTTAACAGGGATGGGAGAAGGAAATATTACAATTAGGCCTGATTTATATTGCTCTTTAGCCACCGGGTGTCACTCTTGTCTATAGAGTCAGAAGGCATTTTTTGGTCTGTCAAAATTCTATCTCGTGAATAAATTCTGCTGCTGCCAGTGGTGACAGCAGCATCCCCATTTATCACACTTTCCCAGGTTACAATATCAAATCACCGCCTTATTAAATTTGGGGTATCTGGAGCTGGCATTTTAGCCTGCAGTGTTATTTGCCAAACACAGGCAAAACACATTAAAATGTTTGGGGTTTTTTTTTTCCTCTTATTATGAGTGTAAATGCAGCTGGAAAATTCAGATCTGGGTTTGGATTAGGAACTTGAATTGTGCTGGGGGTGTCTGGCTCTCCATTACTTGTCTGGAGGCTGTGCAGCCTCTGCAGGGAGGGATGCTGAAGAACGGGGAAAGAGTGGAGGAAAAAATAGTGGACCTGGGGGCCTCTCCTCTGCAGTAGCAGAGCAGGAGCACCATGATTCAGCAGATGAAGCTATCAAATACTCCAGCCCTTGAAGCCATGGCAGCTCAGCTCTCACAGCTCACGTGTCTCAGAGGTTCCAAGAGGTAAGTGCTGCAAACATTACACAACTCTGTGAATATGCATTTTGTGGTGTACCAGAGATTGTCATCCTGCTGGCTTTTTTTTTTTTGTTTGTTTTTCAATTTGTTTTCCTAGGACGACATGCTTGTCTTGCAACTGCTACATTCTTCTGCTAATTCGGTATTTTTTGAGTTCTCTGGAGATTCTCCTCTTTCTCTAAAAATAGAAAATCCATTTTCTTTGCAAACAAACGAAATGAAGTGTCAAATCTTTATCTGGGGAAAGCTCAAATAAAATGCCACAGGGCTGGTAAAACCAGTTGCTTTGAATCACTCGGTATCAGCAAACCCAAGAGCTGATAAGAGCAATAAAGGTTTTTAGTCAATAGCATAGAGAAAATTCTCATTGGGGCCTCATCCAACAAGCCCATAAATTGATGATATTGCATGGCTTGCTTTGCTATTGGAGGTATATATGCTGAAATCTCACTTTGTGTGTGCATCCAAGCATGGATATAGGAAATCTCACTTCCAGGGTTTATGGAGACGTCAGGGTTTGGCTATTGACTCAGGATCCCCATTGGTAATACAGCAAGGAATGCTGCGTCCTTTAATGCCATAGAATTTATGACCAGGACTTTGAACTTTGGAATAAGCAGAAAAAAAAAAAAAATTAAAATGGAGGTAGGTGATCTACAAAAAAAAGTTTGTTTCATGTTTTACCCTGCATTACAACCTACTACAGCATGAAGACTTCAAGAGTCCATTTATTTGCATGTGGATACTCTCACACTAAGCCCAGGATCAGCAAAAAATCAGCTATCCATGACTGGTAATTACATATTCTGTATTACATAGAGTTTTACAAAGGTACCTTTAAAATAATCAAGTATAGCAGGCAATTTGCCAGTAGTAGCCTTCTGAACCTGCAAATTTGTACAAACTGCACTGCGTAAGAAAGAGGGAAGGAAGGAAGGAAGGAAGGAAGGAAGGAAGGAAGGAAGGAAGGA